>NW_027219193.1:0-8056 GCF_027580195.1 Bos mutus
GGATATGACTGACCAACTGAACTAAACTGAACTGAAAGTGGGGCTTGCATGAAACCCTCCAGGGAAAACTGTGCCACACTGAAAGTTACCAGCAGGGGGCAGCAGAATCCATGTGTCCAGGTGAGCGGCTTGCAAAGGCCGTGGATAGAGGGGCCAGGAAGGCCTCACACGGGGGGAAAAGGGATCACAGCCGCCCCCCCACCTCATCTACACTTTATATACAGAAACGCACACTCTTAAAGGCCAGGGGGTTGTAAACTTGACTACAGGGAAGACTCTTTGAAATCCCAGTGCTGAAGCCTCATCTCAGTTAAATCAGAATCTCGAGGGAGGGGAAGCAGCCGTCAACACTTTTTAAAACCCCACAGGTGATTCCACCCTGCAGCCAAGTGAGAACCATTGTTGGAGGCAAAAGATCTCATGTCTTCCCAAATGGCAGCTGCTTTCATTGCTAGAAAGTGTGAACAAGTGTAAGTTGCTCAGTTGTGTCTGACTGTGACTTCACGAATTATATAGCCCACCAGAATTCCATGGACTTCTCCAGGGAAGAATGCTGGAGTGGGAGGCCATTCCCTTCTCCAAGGAATCTTCTCAACCCAGGGATTGAACATGGGTCTCCTCCATTGCAAGCAGATTCTTTACCATCTGAGCCACCAGGAAAACCAAAGATGGTTTGACTTCTTCCTATTTTGTTACCAACCCTCCACAGTCAGAGCCCAAAGCCCAAAGGGTTCCTTCTGCCAGGTGTGTGTGTGTGTGTATGTGCTCAGTCACGTCTGACTCTTTGCAACCCCATGGACTGCAGCCCACCAGACTCCTCTGTCAATGGGGTCTCCCAGACAAGAATAGTGGAGCAAGTTGCCAATTTCAGCTCCAGGGGATCTGTCTGACCCAGGGATCAATGTGAGTCTCCTGCACTGGCAGGCAGGTTCTCTACCGCTGAGCCACCTGTGCTGTAGAGGACAGGCTTTCTTCTAAAAGCACCCCTGGGACTGCTGTGTGTGATTCCTGTCAGGGGGATGGGTGGGTTCTCACAGGACAAACTCAGCCCGTGGCTCCAGATCATAGTGCTGGGTCAGCATCTCTGCACACGGCCCCCTGGCTGCCATCTTGAATCACAATGCCAGGCGCAGAGACTCTGCACAGGGCCCTCAGAGCTGAGGTGTCGGCACAGCCAATTCACACCAGGGAGTCTCATCTGAAGGACCAGGTGTGAGGCTTTTGTACGAGGCGCCCTGTGAGCAAGTGAAACAAGACTCAGCACAAAGGGAGAGATAAAAGGTAAACTTCATTTCATTATTCAGATTCTAACTTTACTCCCAGGTAATGGTTGATGGGCTTTATCAGTGACTGTTGCATCACAGTCCAGCTTCCCTGAATATTAAGGGTCCCAGCTTAACTTAAATGACTGTTTCCTTTTTACCTATGGAGATCATCTTGATGAAGAGAAAGAGACAAATTTCTCTTCTATGCCTGAAGATCCAAAAGGGAAGGTATTGATATAATCAGTTTTTGTTTTTTTTTTTTCAACCTATAAGATAACTCCCTCTTGGCTGGGGCTTGATGTTGCTCCTGAAATAAGTGGGAGTCTGTGGTGCCCTTCATTTGAGGAAGACAACCTGGTATTGCTTAAATGGGCAAGGGAAGGACCTAAGTATCAGGGTACACAGAGAACCAGGTCTGGACTCCCAGATGACAGGCTAAGATGGCCTCATCACTATGGAAATAGTGTTCCTATGCTTGTGAGACAGGAAGGAAGAGGGGCACAGATATTGAGAAAACAGGATCCCACAAAAACTGGCTTGAACCAGCTAAAATCAAGATGGTGTTGAGTACGGTCTGGCCTTTGACCTCTAACTCATTACACCTTCATTATAACACTAAAATTCACTCACCTCTTACTGTGACAGGTGCCGTGATAGTTCCAAGGCTGACCATAGAAAGCGAGGCGGGTCTGGCTTCTCTGCCCTCAAAAGCCAATAAAGAGGCCAGGTTGGTAGAAAGGAACATTTACTTTATTTTGGATGCCAGTTTGTGGTGAGGGGGAGGGTGGGCACCTGTCCAAAGGCTTACTGCCCTCTCCCCTGAGAACGAATGGACAAGATATTTTATAGACAGAGAGAGAGAGGGTTATGTGTCAAAATAGCAGTCAGTGCTGACAGTCATCTTGAGATTGGTCACTGGTGGTCTGATCAGCCTCATCTTGATTGTTTTAAGTATAGTTACTCTTAAGTTCCAGGGTTGGTTTGTCCCCATTTCTCAAGGTCTATTCTCAGAACTGTGGTAGCTTATATCATGGCTACAGTCCGGTCATCATGCAGTTCTTTTACTTGGAGGGGTTTTCAGTACCTATAAGACAGCTCACAGGATATGGCTCAGAATAGTATCTATAGCCCTTGGGAAGGAATTAGGAGATTCTTGACTATGCTTAATGACTACATTATTATTATTTGGTCTCCTTTAACTGTTTTCTTTTGCTTCTGCATGTTCTCACTTCTGGGATTAAACTTATTTTTTGGCTAAAGATTTTCAACAGACAAAAGGCAGGCAGAGGACACTGGGGGCAAGGACCATAGGGTCCTGCTCCATTTCAAAAGTATGCAGTGGTTCAGTTCTTGAAAATCCCTGTTCCTTCCCTGGAATAGCAAGAATATTTCTCCTGCTTATTATCATATGAAATTACCCAGTCCATGACAAATAACAACCTGGCCCTTTCATCTTCTGAGAGGGTCAATATTTTGACTATGGAGTGTGTGTCTCCCTGAATAAGTCCATTTTCACTTTACTTCAGCTCCTTCTTCAACTCTCTTCCACAGGAAGCCAAAGACCCTCACTTGGACGCTGGTCCCTGGTACTCCCACGTCTCCCAGGATGAGATATTTCCTTCTCCTGCACCACTTGTAATGTGGAGGATGAAGAATAGGGACTATAAATCTAACCTGATTATAAAGCAGATGATCTAGTTTTAGGAAGAGTTTTTATTTATCTTCCTGTTGTTGTTTCTTAAACTTTAGCAAAGTCTGGTTTCCACTTTTCTGGGCAAATGTTTTTTAAAATGTATTCTGTTTTTAAAATCAACTCTGCTGTGGGATTTTATTTATTTATTTATTTTAAATTTTATTTTATTTTTAAACTTTACAATATTGTATTAGTTTTGCCAAATATTGAAATGAATCCGCCACAGGTATACCTGTGTTCCCCATCCTGAACCCTCCTCCCTCCTCCTTCCCCATACCCTCCCTCTGGGTCATCCCAGTGCACCAGCCCCAAGCATCCAGTATCGTGCATCAAACCTGGACTGGCGACTCGTTTCATACATGATATTATACATGTTTCAATGCCATTCTCCCAAATCTCCCCACCCTCTCCCTCTCCCACAGAGTCCATAAGACTGATCTATACATCAGTGTCTCTTTTGCTGTCTCGTACACAGGGTTTTTGTTACCATCTTTCTAAATTCCATATATATGCGTTAGTATACTGTATTGGTGTTTTTCTTTCTGGCTTACTTCACTCTGTATAATAGGTTCCAGTTTCATCCACCTCATTAGAACTGATTCAAATGTATTCTTTTTAATGGCTGAGTAATACTCCATTGTGTATATGTACCACAGCTTTCTTATCCATTCATCTGCTGATGGACATCTAGGTTGCTTCCATGTCCTGGCTATTATAAACAGTGCTGCGATGAACATTGGGGTACACGTGTCTCTTTCCCTTCTGGTTTCCTCAGTGTGTATGCCCAGCAGTGGGACTGCTGGATCATAAGGCAGTTCTATTTTCTCCAAAGAAGACATACAGATGGCTAACAAACACATGAAAAGATGCTTAACATCACTCATTATCAGAGAAATGCAAATCAAAACCACTATGAGGTACCATTTCACGCCAGTCAGAATGGCTACGATCCAAAAGTCTACAAGCAATAAATGCTGGAGAGGGTGTGGAGAAAAGGGAACTCTCTTACACTGTTGGTGGGAATGCAAACTAGTACAGCCACTATGGAGAACAGTGTGGAGATTCCTTAAAAAACTGGAAATAGAACTGCTGTGGGATTTTAAAGGAAGGATGTAACTGGTTCTCATCTGCTCCCCAGCTGGATGGCACATGCTTCATCACCCTCTATGGCATTCTCTCATCCTGGCTCACAGACTCTAGTTGAACTGTTTCCAGTCCCTCTCCTCCCTGGACATGGGGGGTGGGCTGAAACTGCCAACCCTTTAATCAGCTGTTTGGTTTTTCTGACACACAGATGCATTCAGTAAAACTCAGGTGTAGTTGAAAGGGGCTTGTTATAATTATCAAGATACTTTTTCAGTCTTAGAGCACCTAAGGGTTTTAGGAGTTCTGTGCCAGCAATAGCATGAAGACTAAATAAGTATTCTAAGTCACAATATAACAGTCTTCAAGATTCATCCATGCTGCAGCACGTGTCAGAATTTCCTTCCTTTTTAAGGGTGAATGATACTCCACTGTATGTTTATACCACACTTTGTTTATTCATTCAAGAAATAATACTTTTGAATACAGTTATTTTCTTCATATATATTCATATGGGCTTTATATATGGGAAAAAAGTTTGAAGTTCTTTTTTTCTCTCTTGCACTGATATCTGCTTATTGGCTGATTCAAAATTTATTTATTTGAGGGATAAACAAAGTAAACCTTGACTTCTTGCTTATGTACTTTTATCTGTGCTCAGTTCACTACTGAGTGTGCTTCATGCCACGAGAAGCATGTGCTGTGGTCTTTCCTTTTCCCTCCTCTTATCAAAACAGGATTCCTCAGGGCCAGCCTAGCAGTAGGACAGACACTGGGGAGCCTGGGGCTGTCATCTCAGTAGCCTGGCAGCTTTGTGCCCATCATCTGTGCTCACCTCCACCGGCCAGTACAGGCCACTACCTCAGGGTATCTCTCGGTGGGGTGGGGTGTCTCCCAGAAAGGCCCACCAGAGTACTTCTCCATTCCAGTTGGAGACCTTCCCACAGCACCCTTGTTTGGTCCTGATGAGGGCAGCGTGCCCGGAGGGCGGGCTGCTATCTGCTTCTACCAGCGTTCTCCGGGTCTTCACCACAGCTGAGGGGCGTTTCAGCTCCAGCCTGCCCCTCCCTCTCCACCTTCTGTGTTGGGGTCCGGGCTCAGAGTGTGCACTCCGATAGCGTTTGCAGCCAGGGTGGGAACGAGGGCGCCTGGGGTCCTGCGTCCCCCGCCGTGCAGTTCCCCCACCGCCACCATCAGCGGCGCCTGCAGCCTCGCCTCACACCTGCCTGAGGCCTGCGGCTGCCCCCACCTCACAGGCGGGCAAGATGCGGCCGGTGTCCTCGGAGGAGAAGCCCAATCCGATGCAGGATGCGAACATCTGCTCACGGCTGTTCTGGTGAGCCCCGCCTGGGCTGAGACAGCCCGCAGCCTCAGGGCCAGTGCCTGACGCTGCTGCGCCTTTCAGGGGCTGCGGGTCGAGGGTCAGGGCGAAGGAGCACTTTCTGATGGCTGCTTGTAGCAGGCTTTGACTTTTCACTTTCATGCATTGGAGGAGGAAATGGCAACCCACTCCAGTGTTCTTGCCTGGAGAATCCCATGGACAGAGGAGCCTGGTGGGCTGCCGTTTATGGGGTCCACAGAGTCCGACACAACTGAAGCGACTTAGCAGCAGCAGCTGCAGCTTGTAGCAGGTGGGGTCTCCCCACGCCGGCCGCGGGGGTCCCTGTCTGTGCCCTCTGGGTGAGGCGGTGGGAAGGGGTAGCAGGGAGAAGAGGGTCCTGATGGTGGAGTGCAGGGTCTCCCTGCCTAGCAGCTCGCTGCCCTGTCAGCCTCCTTAGTCCAGGGAGCAGGAGGGGCAGTGGGAGCAGGAGGCAGGGAGGCTGAGAACCCAGGCTGTCCAGAGGGGTCACCGTCAGTGGGAGAAGGACCGGACCCCGCACACCATCCTTAGCTGGCTTCCCCAGGACAGCTCCAGATTCATAGTTCTGAACTAATTCGCACCCTTTCCCCACTAAGCAAACAGCCCTGAACCACTTCCTTAATCTAATTAGTGCTCTGCTCCTGTTGCCATCTTCCAATAATGTCCCCAGCTTTCTCCTTATTCTTGAGGTGACAGCTGAGTTCCAACTGTACCAGGCTCCCTTGTCACTGTGTCTATGACCATGTCTCCCTGCCTCCCTGTCTGTGTGCATCTCTCACTATATTCCAGTATCTACTGACAAATTTCATGTGTGTAAAAAAACACTTTTTAAAAAATGAACAGGGACATGATTCTTGAACCCATTTTGCTTTTATCTGGGATACCAGCCCCTTACTGTGAATCTCTGCTTCCACTTTAGAGAGTCACCCTGGGGATGGGGTCCCTGAAGCCTGTGGGGTCTTATCTACATCTCTAGCCTTTCCAGAAACAGTGCATCGTCTTGATGCAGGTGGTCCTTCCCAGGAGTCCTGTGATTTTGAAACCACTGAGGGGCCCCTAAGTTGGGAAAAAACACACAGATGAAAAGCAGCTCAGAGAGGTGAAACTCTTAACTAAAGTTTTCCATCTGGTAGTTGGGACCACTAATTAGGTGGGTTTAATCACACTTGAGTAATTATTATATCTTTCTTTTCTGGACCCGAAACCATCCATCTTTCCCACAAATTCTATTTCCTTTTCTTCATATGGGAGGTCCTTGGGGATTCCCAGGAAACAGAAGCTTCTGTGCTTGTTCTGATGGTGGTGTATTCAGTGTGTGTAACTACATCTCTTGGCCATTTGGTGGCCCTTAAGGAAAGAGGGTCAAGAAGAAAAAATATGGGTGTAGGCTTCCTTGTTGGCTCAGTGGTAAAGAATTCACCTGCCATAGCAGAAGACTAAGAGATATGGGTTTGTTCCCTGGGTGGGGAAGATCCCCTGGAGTAAAGAATGGCAACCCACACCAGTATTCTTGTCTGGGAAATCCCATGAATAGAGGAGCCTGGCGGGCTACAGTCCATGGGGTTGCAAAACAGTCGGACATGACTTAGTGACTAAACAGCAACCACAATAAATAATAACAAAGTTAAGGGACCCCTCTCCTTAACTTCAGACAGGGCAAGGAGCTCTCCAGGGCAAGGCATGTTCTGTTGTGGATTTTCAAATTGTATGTGTACAGAAATGGGAATGTGAGGACTTCTTATTGATTTGGGTAGGCACCCATTTCCAATTTTTCTTCTGGAGTGGAAGGAGCTATTACCTCTTATTTAACATGTGCAGTCACCTAAGCAGAGAGATTGAGTAAATTTTTTTTTAACTTTTTTTTTTTAATAAACTTCTGGCTCAGCTGGTAAAGAATCTGCCTGCAATGCAGGAAACTGGGGTTCAATCCCTGGGTTGGGAAGATTCCCTTGGAGAAGGGAAAGGGTACCCACTCCAGTATTCTGACCTGCAGAATTCCACGGACTGTATAATCTATGGAGTTGCAAAGAGTCAGACATGACTGAATGACTTTCATTTTCACAGACAATTTACAATGTTGCTATAGTTTCAGGTGGACAGGAAAGTGATTCAGCCGTATATAAACATGTATCCATTCTGCCCCAGATTCCAAGAGGTTGCCCAGGTTGCCTACCATCACACAGCTACAAGTAAGAGTTGGATCCCAAACCAGGCAGTCTGGCTTCCGAGCCTGTGTTGTTGTAGATGTAACTGTAGTACTGAGCTGCTTCTGTTGAGATTCTTGTTCTTAAATGGAGGGAGAAGGTGATTTCAAACACACCTTTGGTCCTCTAAGTGGAGTTTCTCAAGGGAAGTTCTTAAAGATCTTGTTCTTGGAGATGATGCACATGAAACGTCTCTAATCAAGCTTTAGGGTGGCTGTTCTAAAATATGGCTTTCAGACCTGCAGCATCCTCCTTACCTGGGAGCTTGTTAGAAATGCAAATCACCACCCCCACCCCGACCCCACCCTTGCTCCATGCTCCTTCTAGACCAATTCTGTAAAGTTAGAAACCGTGGGGATGGGGTTAAACAAGCTCTAGGAGATTCTGATGGAAGGTATAGGCTGTTTTCTGCTTTAAGCCACTCCTCCCATTAGCATTGTTCCTTCAGTGT
>NW_027219194.1:0-7202 GCF_027580195.1 Bos mutus
GCTTGGCTGGCCTACAGAGAGAAACTCTCTATACCATCACAGAGGTCCTCAAAGTCAAAAAGCTGTGACATTACAAATTCACTGGTCTCCTAGCAATCGAAGGGTAGCTGTGACATCACAAAGTCACTGGTCTCCTAGCCATTGAAGGGTAATGTTCAGCCAGTGCTTACTTCAGCATCAACTTAAAAATACAGACTGCTTACAGAAATAGTAACCAAAACCATGAAGTATGCAAAATCTCATTCCTAAAGAATTTTTACACAGAAAAATTACATCAATAAATCTACTTAATTTCTGAAAGAAAAGTAATTTATCACCTTTCTATACAAACATTCTTAATATTTGGTACTGTTACCCAAGCAAACTTGGTCTACTGGCTTCTGTGTAATAAAATCTATTAACTGTCTGGTTTCAACTACTCTGTGGTCTATGTACTTAACTTTCAGCCTGATTGGGGTTTTAGCATCTCTAAATCTTTTCACAGGATATTGCTCAGGATGTTATTGATGGCCCTTGAGGAGAAACTAAAGACCCTTGAATTTGCTTAATTGCTAAATCATTATTATTCTCTATCGCTTGATGATTATCCTTAGATTCTGTCTTTTCTAGCTTTGCTGATTAAAATTACTTTTGAACACGAGGAGGCCTACAATCTCCTAGCTCTCTCTCTCTAGGTTTTCATACTTTTCAATCTTAAGAAGGGACTGCTTAGAACAGGAAAGGAAATAAAATATTGGACTTAGAGCTCGATCATAAATGTGACAGAAAATCTCAGTTGTAGGTTCGATTTCCTTTTCAGGTTTCGCAGCTCTTGGAATATTTGAGTCAGCAACAACTTTGGCTATTTCCTGTTGAGATGGAGCATGGAATTGGAAATAATTCTGAAATCTAAGCTTGGTATCAGTATTTTCTGTTATGAAAACATATCTCTATATTTTATATATGATATTTATATATATATATATATATATATTTCTATATCTGTCTGTTTTTGTCATAAGCTGGACAAACATTTGAAAATTGGTAGATCTTTATTAAAAGCAGAGAGGTGAGGATATAAAAGAGTTCTCATATTTTACATGCAGCCAAGAAAACATATTTTGATGTATTTCCACTTACATATATTCACCAACCAAGTAGACTTTTTAATCTTTCTACATTTGGGTTTTAATTTTTTCCATTTCTATTATACCCAACAGGAATTAAAAGCCATTGCACTTTTTTTATACACACACTCATGCACACACACAGGTGTATATATGTCAAAATATAATTTTATGCAAATTTATTTAGGTGGCCAAACTCATTGCTTACTCCCAAGATCTTAAATGAACAAACAAGCCCTACATTACTTAATAACTTTCTGGCTGAACAATTCAGATCCTGTTGCTGAAAAGCTCTCCTTTAATCTAGCTCATCTTCCACTATTCTTTCTGTAATAAGAGATAGGACTCATACTTATGAGGACACCTTGAACCCATAAAATCACAACTCTCATTTACTTAGAGATATTGTTCAAAGAATGCTGTTGCTCTCACATTGGACACAATTTTATTTTTTTAATTTTCAATATAAATATATTTATTTTAATTGGAGTCTAATTGCTTTACAATATTGATTGTATTGGTTTTGCCATACATCAGCATGAATGTGCCACTGGTGTACATGTGTGCCCCATCCTGAACCCCACTGCCACCTCCCTCCTCATACCATCCCTGCTGGTTATCCCAGTGCACCAGCCCCAAGCATCCTGTATCCACAAGGCAGCAGCATTTTTTCATTCCCTCCTCTTGTTACTATGGTAACAGCAGCCTGGGCGGTTATCCCAGTTCAGTTCAGTTCAGTCAGTCACTCAGTCGTGTCCGACTCTTTGCGCCCCCATGAATCTCAGCACGCCAGGCCTCCCTTTGCATCACCAACTCCCCGGCCTGGTTGTAAATGAGAGTAGAATGAGGCACAGGAAGTCTAACTTTATTTCTTATTTAAGACCGTTTACACCAGTGTAGTAGTTGCAGGGAAACCGTTTCTCCTTCCTTTCAACGGATAACTGGAGGTATTCACTGTCCTTATTGTCAGAGCTATCTTTTAGAATCTGCTGAGTACATGTCTCTTGATACAGGAGGTCTATGTGGATTATGAATTACATAGGTAGTTGTGGGTATAACTTTATTCCAGGCTTCACCTTTTGGCCTCTCACCCTTTGCTAACTGTAATTTTCTTACCAGGAATGTAAGTCCATTTCACTTTTGTTTGGGTATTCATCGCTATCAGTATGTTTTTTTAATACCCTCTGGAAGGCATATGTTGTGATTTGTCTTTAATCCGCACTTCTTTACTTACTGTGATTCTAGATTTCTGCATATCCCTGAAAATGGCATTTTTTTGTGTTTTCATAATGTCAGAGTCATATTTTGTTGTGTCTCTATGTCCAATATCTTTCTCTTCTCATTTGCAGCCAACGATTCTCTTTCCTTTCATCTCTTGGGCATTGTGAATGCTGCTGCAGTGCATGTTTGTGGGTGGGGGTGTGGGCATGTGTTTTCCATGGTCTGTTGGTTTCTCAAATTCTCTGGGATTGGAACTGCCACATGACATCATCTGTCCCATTTTTTGAGTCCAAGGCACTTTGACAGTCTTGCCCATGAATGTTCTGATCGCTTATCTACCACCAGTGGCATATAAGGTACCCCTTTACTAATACTGCTCTACTCTTTCTTGTCTATAGAGTTTTGGATAATGACCTGTTTCATTTCTCACTAGTGATTTTGCATTGCAGTTTAATTTTTCATATCACTGATAATAAAGCAAATGAGGTGCATTTGCAGATGCTTCTTTCCAAGCATTGACTGGTATTTAGCTGCTTAAGTTTCCTTTCTGATCATATGGTTTGTTCTTGTTTTTATTTCAGCGTGCTACCCCTGGCCATTTTGTAAGGGTAGGTGTCATCTAGAGCCTGGTTGCCTTGTGAATAACCAGCGTCTATCAGCTTAAGGTTTGTGGTTGCTGCTCCAGAAACGGGCCACCAGATGGCAGCATTTCTGGGGGCTCTCTTCTTGTTGGTATGGTAACTGCATCTTTAGAGCTATGAGCAATTTCTGCTTGTAAATGAGAGTAGAATGAGCTAGAGGAAGCTAGGCCCTCCACCCCTAAAGCTTGTGTCTACTTCATTCTAGGTTTTATTGTAGTTCATATTTCTTGTTTGAGTTTGTTGTTTCTTGAACAGCAAATTTGTTGTTCATATTTCTTGTTTGATTTGCTTTTGTTGTGGCTGTATCAAGTCTTGCTCCCTTACACCAGTACACAGAGGCATTCAGCAGTGGTTATTTCCTCTGACCTGCTCTCAGAAATTGCATAGTACATCACTCTTGCTAAGTCGGTCCCTGAAGATTATGTATGTGACAGGTATTTTTGGGAATCCGTGAATTTCAGCCTACCAACGTAAGCCTTTCTCTCACCCATCCCCTTTGCTAAGCAACAGGGTGTTCCCAGCACTGATGGGAACCCATTTTACCTCAGTCTGTGTACTCACTGGCAGCAATATTGTCTGTCCCGTTTGAAAGGTAAATGCTGTGACACAGCTCTCATCTCCCCTTCTTCACTGAGTCTGATTATCACCATACTTTTCTGTACCTCTGACAATGACATTATTTCTTTGTTTCAATGCCAGAGTCATATTCCATCATGAACCCGAATTCCATTCCTTGATCCATTCATCTCTGCATCCTGTGTACTTTCTTTACGTTAATCTCTGGGCATTGTGAATGCTGCTGCAGTGCATGCTGTCTTGCATGTGGTTTTCAAAATCTGTGTATTTCTGAAATATCCTAGGAGTGGAGAGGCCTAGTCATACTGTCTCTTTTGTTTCTGTAAAGTCACATGGACAGTAGTTTTTATACTGGCTCTTCCCGTTGATATGCCCTCACTAGTATAAAAGGATCCCCCTCACTAATGTTAATCTACCATTTCTGGTCTGGACCATTTTCCATGGTGGCCTTTTCCAGTGCTCAGATTTGACGTCTTGTGGCAGTTTAGATTTTGTATCTCTGATAAGAATCCCTGTTGAGTACTATTCATGGGATTTTTACACAATTCATAGGGTTTTTGGTTTTTGAAAGCACTTGGAGTTGTATTTACCTGGTGATGTTTACTTCCTGAGTGTGTCCCCATTTTGTTTTGGTTTTTGTTTGTTTTTAATAGTATTATTATTATTTTTGATGTGTGACTCCTGACATGTTGAAGGGTAGATATCATGTTGAGTCCAGCGACCTTGTGAATATCAGATGAACATCTGCAATAGTTTGAAGGCTGTAGTTACAGAGAAAAGCCTCCATGCTGCAAGGTATATGCCCTCCTCTTTTAGGATGGCTACTGTTGTCTTAGTGTTTTTGTCATGCTTGGTTGTACATTAGAGTAGAATGAGCCAAAGAAGCTACCAAACCTGGTGTCTCCTCACTCTCCTTAGCTCAGCCTTCCTTAGCTTAACTCCCTTTAGCTTAGCTGTCCTTAGCTCAGCTGTCTGTAGTTCTGCTTAGCTTAGCTCTCTTTAGTTTAGCTCTCCTAAGCTCAGCCCTCCAAGCTGTCCTTAGCAGAGCCCTCCTTAGGATAGCTCTCATTAGCTCAGCTCTCCTTAGCTTAGATTTCCTTAACACAGCTCTCCTTTCATTAGCTTAGCTCTCCTTATCTTAGTTCTCCATAGTTCAACTCTCCTCCTTAGGATAGCTATCCTTAGGATAGGATAGGATAGCTATCTCTCCTTAGGATAGCTATCATTAGCTCAGCTCTCCTCAGTCAGTTATTTCAGTCATTAAGTCTTGTCCACATCTTTGTGACCCTGTGGACTGCAGCACACTTGGCCTTCCTGTCCATCGCCAACTCCCAGAGTCTACTCAAATTCCTGTTAATTGAGTTGGTAATGCCATCCAACCATCTCATCCTCTGTTGTCCCCTTCTCCTCCTGCTTTCAATCTTTCCCAGCATCAGGGTCTATTGAAATGAGTCAGTTCTTCACATCAGGTGGCTAAAGTATTGGAGTTTCAGCTTCAGCATCAGTCCTTCCAAAGAATATTCAGAATTGATTTCCTTTAGGATGGAATGGTTGGATCTCCATGCAGTCCAAGGGACTCTCAAGAGTCTTCTCCAACACCACAGTTCAAAAGCATCAATGCTTCAGCATTCAGCTTTCTTTGTAGTCCAACTATCACATCCATACATGACTACTGGAAAAACCATAGCTTTGACTACATGGATCTTTGTTGGCAAAGTAATGTCTCTTCTTTTTAATGTGCTGTCTAGCATTTTAATATATGTTGGTCATACCTTTTCTGCAAGCAGTAAGCATCATTTCATTTCATGGCTTCAGTCACCATCTGCAGTGATTTTGGAGCCCCAAAAATAAAATCTGTCACTGTTTCCACCGTTTCCCCATCTATTTGCCATGAAATGATGGCACCAGATGCCATGATCTTAGTTTTCTGAATGTAGAGCCTTAAGCCAACTTTTTCACTCTCCACTTTCACTTTCAAGAGGCTTTTTAGTTCCTCTTCACTTCCTGCTATAAGGGTGGTGTCATCTGCATATCTGAGGTTATTGATATTTCTCCCGGAAATCTTGATTCCAGCTTGTGTTTCTGCCAGTCCAGCGTTTCTCATCATGTACTCTGCATAGAAGTTAAATAAGCAGGGTGACGATATACAGCCTTGGCATATTCCTTTTCCTATTTGGAACCAGTCTTTTGTTCCATATCCAGTTCTAACTGTTGCTTCCTGTCCTGCATAGAGATTTCTCAAAAGGCAGGTCAGGTGGTCTGGTATTCCCATGTCTTTCAGAATTTTCCACAGTTTATTGTGATCCACACAAAGTCTTTGGCACAGTCAATAAAGCAGAATTTTTTTTTTTTTTTTTCTGGAATTCTCTTGCTTTTTGATGATCAAACGGATGTTGGCATTTTGATCTCTGGTTCCTCTGCCTTTTCTAAATCCAGCCTGAACATCTGGAAGGTCATGGTTCACGTACTCTTGAAGCCTGGCTTGGAAAATTTTGAGCACTATTTTACTTGTGTGTGAGATAAGTGCAATATGTGTGTCTCTCAGTGTGTGTGTCTCTCTCACAGTGTGTGTTCAATATATCACTGTGTGTGTGTCTCTCTCAGTGTGTGTTGTGTCTCTCTCTGTATGTGTGTGTCTCTGTCTCAATGTATGTTTCTCTCTCTTCGTGTGTGGGTGTCTTTCTCTCAGTGTGTGTGTTTCTTTGTGCATCTGTCTATGTGTCTCTCATGTGGCTCTATGTGTCTCATTCTCAGGGTTTGTGTCTGCTTGTATCTCAAAGTGTGTGTCTCCATGTGTGTGTGACTTTCTGAATATGTCTTTCTCTGTGTGTGTCTGTGTGTTCATTGGTGTCTCTCTGTGTGTGTGTCTCATTTGTGTGTGTGTGCCTCTCATTGTGTGTGTGTAGCTCATTGTGTGCTTTTCTTTCAGCATGTATGTTTATCTCTCAGCGTGTGTGTGTGTGTCTCTCAGTGTGTGTGTCTCTCTCACACTGTGTGTGTGTGTGTGTCTCAGTGTGTGTATGTGTTTCTCTCTCTATGTATGTGTGTCTCTCAGTCTGGGTGTGTTTCAGTTTTATGTTTATCTCTCAGTCTGTGAATGTCTCTCTCTCAATGTGTGTGTCTTTGTGTGTCTCTCTGTGTGGGGGATGTCTCTCAGTGTGTGTGTGTCTGTCTTACTGTATGTTTGACTCTCTCAGAGTTTGTGTCTCTGTTATGGTGTGTGTGTCACTGTCACAGTGTTGGTGTCTCTCTCTCAGTGTGTGAATTTTTCTCAGTGTGTGTGTTTCTCTCTCTGAGTTTGTATGTGTCTTTCTCAGTGTGTGTGTCTCTTTCAGTGTGTGTGTCTCTCTTTCAGTGTGTGTCTCTCATGTGTGTGCCTCTCTGTCAATGTGTGTTTCTCTCTCTTCGTGTGTATGTGTCTTTCTCTCAGTGTGTGTGTCTCTATGTGTCTCTTTCTCAGTGTTTGTGTCTGTTTGTATCTCAGACTGTGTGTCTCTCTCAGTGTGTGTGTGTCTCAGTGTTTGTGTCTCACTCTCAGTGTGTGTGTGTGCCTCTCTCTCAGTCTGTGTGTGTTTTCTCTCTGTGTGTTTTTCTCAGTGTGTGTGTGTGTGTCTCATTGTGTGTGTTTCCCTTAGTGGGTATGTTTATCTCTCAGGGT
>NW_027219195.1:0-5812 GCF_027580195.1 Bos mutus
CTGATGCACACGGTCATCCCATCATTGTATCAGATTTTACCCCCGTGAAGCCCACAGGTGATTCTATATGCTGACCAACAAGTGAGACTAGCATCTCCCACTCTTGTGGCTACTTTTTGCCTTGCAGGACTCTTTACCTAGACCTTCTTAACTTTCTGCTACACCTAGGTCCCCTCATTTATTCAGCTCTGTCTATCATGCCCATCCTTGCATGAAGTCTCCTTGATGGTCTCATGGTCCAAAGAGATGCTGAGAGCTGCTGATGCAACAGGCAGCCCTTCCCTCCTCTTCCCGAAGGCCTTTTGCTCCCTTTCCCCCTTGAGACCTGCATTCAAGTGCCTGGAGCCTCCCTTGGACCTTTTTGCTTCTAGTCTTGATTTCTGCTGGGAAAATCTCAGCTCTGCTGGTGAATAAGGTTTTTTTTTTTCCCTCCATCACCTGCGCATTGGATGAGTTTCTTTGCTGGGACCTTCTCAGGTCCTGGAATGGTTATCTTCTTATACACTGTCTGTGTACGTTAATCCCAAACACCCGTTTGATCTCTAGGCGGACATTTTCCTTTTGTGCCTGAACTGTTCCTTTCCCACCTCTATTTCCCCTTCTCCTATATCCATCTGGAGTATTGTCGCTAGAAAATCTGAAATAATCTTATTTGCCCATAGATGGTGGATTAGATGTTCTAAAAGGCTGGCTTAGGAAGTCAGACATTAGCAGTTTGGGGTTCTTTATCACCTAATGTGGAATTCACTTTTTTTTTTAGCGATCCTGCTAAGTAAACAGCTTGCTACAGGAAAGTTGTTTTCAAATACAGTGTATATCTGGAAGTTCTTATTAAATACTTAAGCAAAACAGGAAGAAATAATTTGTGTAAGTAACGATGAATGAAATAATAAAGTGGACAGTTGAAATGGACTTTCAATAAAAGATTATAAACAGAGCTCCAGTCTTAGGCCAATGTGAGTTCATCCACCAATGATTGTTTTAAGACTTAGTGCATTTTCTTTAGGAGGATAGTTACTGGAATTTTAACAGAACATCAACTAGTATTTCCCTTTAAAGTAATGCAAAATATGGCCCAGGTGATCACACTGTTTGTTCTAGGAGTGACCCCAACAGTGGTTATCTGGCCAAGCAGTCTTTTGTATAGTTGTTCTGTGGATTCTGCCACTCCTTTTCCAATACTGTTAGTTCTTGGAATCAGTTTGGGAATTTCTCTTTCAAGGAATGGTGTCCCAGATGTATTAGTTTCTTAAAGAGAGCTGGGAGATGCTCTTTCCTAAGCAGAAACTTAAAATGCAGCATTAGGTTATTCCCAGGATGACTGATGAGTTGGAATAGAATAGTTATCTTGGCATCACTAATCTTAGGAAGTATTCAGATATAAAGAGTGGTTAAATATTATAGTAAAGAGAGTAGCATTGGAGAATCAGGGCAAGTAGAAATACATGGAAAACCAACAAATTCTAAACAAGAGTTTGCATCAGCTACCTGGGTTTCAGGTTTCTTCTGTTTCTCCAAATTCCCAGCATGGCGTCCCTGGTCTTAAGAGGTCTCATGGAGATACTCTCTCCATCAGTGAGCCCCATGCCCAGATGTAAATCTGGGAGAACTTGCTAAAGGCATCAACGCAATGGGGAGTTCCATCTCTTTGTACCAAGGCCTCCAGCTTTATTCTCTGCTGATAGGGGGCTTTTATCCCAGCACACTCTGCTCCCTCGGCCTGACTATAATAGGGGTGTTCCCACCTTCATTTGCCAGTCTTGTTTCTTATTGTAAACCAGTATTTTTTCAGCTCCTCTGTTTTCTTTCCAAAAATGATTTAGGTGATTTCAATTTATCTTTTCCCCAAAGGCCATTAATATTTTATGACCCTGACAAAGGTTTGTTGTCACATCTTGGTGGAAGACTAATTATTTCAAAGCCAGGGGTCCATCCTCTGCTCATCTTGTGGATAGAGACCAGGCATGCAGAGGTGCACTGGGCTTCAGGACAGCACCCCAAATTTATTACATGGACTGAAGAATTGTTACCACCAAAATAACTAGATTAGAAGTCCGAAATACCAACTATACCCAATTAATAAACTTTCTAGGATACAAATAGGGTGGAAATAAACAGCAAGCATTGGCGTGACAGAAATGAACTGCACCACTTAGCTCCATTCTCTCTGTCTGTTAGTAAGAAAGAGGCGCCATAGTTTCCAAGTTCACCATTTCTCCTCAGAGTATGGCCTGGGAGACTTAAACGTTGGCTTCTCTTTGCCCTAGGAGTCTGGTCAAACCTGCACGAGTCATAATGCCATTTGTGGGTCTAGAGCATCACTCTTGGTATTAGCATTTTTATTAACTGGTTAGTAATGCTATTTTTTCTTGAGAAATCTACTAGTATTACATATCCTAAGTAAGAGCATGAACTTGACACAGTGCTTAGAACAAGTAGGTCTTATGTGTTTTGGGGATAATTTCTATTTCCAGTGTAAGTCTGAGGCCTGTTCCTGCCTTCTGATCTTTCTCATTCTCTGAACCTGCATCCAACTGCATATATTCTTTCTTCTTGCCATTTTTGCTTTTGCATTTTCTTTTCCATGGGGATAATTTTGTCCTGTCCTCCTGTACAATATGTGGTAAACCTCATTCCATAGTTCTCATCAGGCCTCTGAATATCCAGATAGCAAGGGCCAAAAAGTCTATTTTCACTTCCTGTATACATCATACTGGGATTTGATTTAGGTCATAGACCTGAATGTCTGAAATGGTTTCCCTACTTTCTTCCAATTTCAGTCTGCAATTTGGCAAAATTGGGAAAGGAGTTCATGATCCTGAGCCACAGTCAGCTCCTGGTCTTGTTTTTGTTGACTGTATAGAGCACCCTTCTCCATCTTTGGCTGCAAAGGAATATAATCAATCTGATTTGATTGTTGACCATCTGGTGATGTCCATGTAGAAAATAGTCTTCTCAAGATTTGCCAAGCAATTATAACTGCTAGCTACAGATTTTAGTGAAAACGCAGAGTGGTTTAAATGATTAAGATATATTACATGCCATTCATTAGCTCCATATTCAAAGAAAGGGTTTAGCCTCTGGGGCAAGATATATTTGTTGGTAAAGGCTCAATGAAAGTATTGAGTAAGATACTCCATCTAGTTGAATCTATGATTTTTCCATTAGTCATGTATGGATGTGAGAGTTGGACCATAAAGAAAGCTGAGTGCCAAAGAATTGGTGCTTTTGAACTGTGGTGTTGGAGAAGACTCTTGAGAGTTCCTTGGACAGCAAGGAGATCAAGCTAGTCAATCCTAAAGGAAATCAAATCTAAATATTCATTGAAAGGACTGATACTATGGTCTAAATGCCAATATCAATCTAGATCTGATAGTTAGAGTGCCTGATGAACTATGTAGTGAGGCTCGTGACATTGTACAGGAGACAGGGATCAAGACCATCCCCATGGAAAAGAAATGCAAAAAAGCAAAATGGCTGTCTGGGGAGGCCTTACAAATAGCTGTGAAAAGAAGAGAAGCAAAAAGCAAAGGAGAAAAGGAAAGATATAAACATCTGAATGCAGACTTTCAAAGAATAGCAAGAAGAGATAAGAAAGCTTTCTTCAGCGATCAATGCAAAGAAATAGAGGAAAACAACAGAATGGGAAAGACTAGGGATCTCTTCAAGAAAATCAGAGATACCAAAGGAACATTTCATGCAAAGATGGGCTCGATAAAGGACAGAAATAGTATGGACCTAGCAGAAGATATTAAGAAGAGATGGCAAGAATACAAAGAAGAACTGTACAAAAAAGATCTTCACTACTCAGATGATCATGATGGTGTGATCACTGACCCAGAGCCAGACATCCTGGACATCCAGGCTTTTTAGTTCCAGACATCCAGACATCCAGGCTTTTTAGTTCCTCTTCACTTTCTGCCATAAGGGTGGTGTCATCTGCATATCTGAGGTTACTGATATTTCTCCTGGCAATCTTGATTCCAGCTTGTACAAGTCAGGGTATAAAAGCTCCTTTTGAAAATAAAGTTACGGGTCTCATTCACTGAAGCTTGGGCTCCCCATCTCATTCATTCTCCAACGCCATTCACCCTGAGAGTTCCCCTGGATCCTGCTGGGGCTGGACCCCAGCACCCAGGGATCATTCACAAGTAGAGGGGACAGGTGGCTAGTGTGTCATACCTGTTCAGCCCCACACCCCAAGAAGCAGGTATTTCTGTGGTGAATTCAAAGATTCTGAGTTCATGGTTTTGTGCTCAGTATTACTTGACCATTTCTCTTGACAAGCCCTTAGCAAGATAAAATAAAGACTCTTGAAGTCCCTTGGACTGCAAGGAGATCAACCAGTCCATCCTAAAGGAAATCAGTCCTGAATGTTCATTGGAAGGACTGATGTTGAAAGCTGAAACTCAATACTTTGGCCACCCTGATGTGAAGAGCTGACTCATTGGAAAGGAGATAACTGTACTTGGAGAGAGACAATCACTAAGGTGAAGGCTTTCTTAAAAGAAACCTGCCTGGTTTCCTAAAACTTGCCCCAGGAAGTGGCTCCCAAGGTGGCACCCAAAGTCAGCTGCTGAAGAAACTGCCCGTGGGGAGGATGTGGGGTTTCTCCTGCCTGAAAATACAAGGATAACACGTTTTCCCAAATTCCTCTTTCTTTCACGAGTATGTTATTTGACCTCTGTTTGTCTAACTGGTTTGGGAACGACAGCTTGGACAAATGATTTCTATAGGAATTAGTAATATTTCTCTTATCAGTATAGATATTTTTTGTGGCATAGTATCTTTTAAAACCAGAAGGAAGCAGTAAGCAATGTCAAGCCATGGTAGTTTTAAATTTTCCTCTAAAAATTGTGGTTTGACCTTTATCAAGGGCACATTTGCATCAAAAATTTCTCTAATCATTTGCTAGGCTCTTAATACAGCTCTAAGCTATTAACAGCTCATTCAAAGATATTATGTATATTATTTAAATATATATGTGTATATATATACATACAAGAAAATATACAGGACAGAAAGGTGAATTTTTAATTTTCATAATTTTGCCACCAAGGAGTAGTTAACTTTCCAACATTTGCTGTATTATCTTCAGACTTTAATGCATTTATTTTAATAAGATGAAATACAGAACATAAGTATTGTAGCCTTTTTTTTCCATAAAATATATCAGTATTTTACATGCTTTAAATATGGCTCTGCAAAGTCATAGTTCATGATTAAAGAGTATGGAGTTTATCAGTATCCACATCACTTGTTTAATCAGTCCCCCAATTTGGGACATTTTGAGTTATCTCAACTCTTGAGGTTATGGCCCAATGTTTCATGGCTGTCTCTGCTGTTTACAAAGGCTTCTAATTCTGTTTCTGATTACTTAAGAGAGGGGGTGGGGTAAATATGGAAGCAGAGGGTGAGACAGAACAATGAAATAGGTGGGGGGTAGTGGCTAGCCTGGGGTTGGAGCAGGCACTAAGCAGTGGTCAGATTTTTAAAAAAGCTGACAGGCGCTCATGATGGATTAGATCATGGAGAGATCAAGGATTATCTAATGAGAGGACAAGAGAAGAAATTCACAACCAGCAGATGCTCAGAGTGGTGTTGTTAGATATATATCCATGTAGATTTCTTTTTAAATTCTTTAGAAAGGAACAATTGAAATCTCAGAATGATAAATAAAACCATCTTGGTTATTTTGTCTGTCCAACTTCCCTCTTCCTAGATGAATAGAGGCCTTGTTTATTCAAGATCCAGGTCAGAATGCATACTATTAAGGGGCGAATTTGAGGGCCTGCTGGCACCGGGGGTGGGC
>NW_027219196.1:0-8893 GCF_027580195.1 Bos mutus
TTTGAATGAGATGAAGGTTTGAATGGGTAGATTGAGCAACGCTGATTGCTTTCCCTAATGCAAAAAGGATGAACACGCTTCTGTCTTGAAAAGAGGGAACTCTTCCTCCCTGACCACTTGATCTGGGACATGGATCTTTTCATGCCTTAGGACTAGAACTGAAACATCAGCTCTTCGTGGGTCTTGAGCCTGTCAGCTTTCAGACTGGAACTCACAGCATCAGCTCTGCTGGATCTTGGGCTTTTGGAATCAAACTGGAACTAAACTATCAACTGTCCTAGTTCTCACAACTTTGGACTCATAGTGGAACTATAGCTTCAGCTCTCCTGTGTCTCCAATCGCTGACTGCTCTAGAGAACTTTGCTTAATACAGTTCCTTTCTTTTTTTCTCATGGTTAAATTTTAGCTAAACTTCATCTAACTAGGTCAGTGAAGTTCTACCTTACATGCAAAACAAACAAACAAACAAAACAAAACCAAGCCTTATGCTTCCAAAGTACAATATGAAGTCCCATCTTCATCTCTTTTTTTGAGCAATGTGTTATTATATGTAGTGAATGAAAAATAATTGGATAGGGTTTATTTAGTTCCATAGATGATGGATATAAAGCAAATAGAAGTTAATCAGAAATTCAGCAGATTCTTCAGAGTTATTTGAGGAACAGTATTCAGTAAATCATGTTTATTTACACAAAAAACACCTTCAAAAATCATGACACTGTGTGTTTTTCCCTACTTCTCACTTACATTTTGATCATCCATTTGTAAAAATCATGAATATTATTGCAGTGTAATAAATATCCCATTCTTTCATTAATCCAGTATTGCTTGACTTTTCTTTGCAACCCTATGGACTATACAGTCCATGAAATTCTCCAGGCCAGAGTACTGGAGTGGGTAGCCTTTCCCTTCTCCAGGGGATCTTCCCAACCCAGGGATCGAACCCAGGTCTCCCGCACTGAAGGTGGATTCTTTACCAGCTGAGTCACCAGGGAAGCCCAAGGAAGGTCCCCTGGAGAAGGAAATGGCAACCCACTCCAGTATTCTTGCTTGGACAATCCCAAGGACAGAGGATCCTGGCAGACTACAGTCCATAGGGTCACAAGGGTCGGACATGACTTAGCACTTTCTTTCTTTCTCATTAATTCAGTATTACTTATTGAGCACCTTCTACATGCCCAACATAGTACTACATTGGGTTATTGTTGTTTAATTGCTCAGTCGTGTCCGACTCTTTGTGACCCTATAGCCTATAGCCCGCCAGGCTCCTCTGTCATGGGATTTTCCAGGCAAGAGTACTGGAGTGGATTGCCATTTGGGTACACACTGATTAATAAGAAAGATATGATCACTCATTTTTATGGGCACTACAGTTTGGTGGGAGTGAAAGGCAATAAGCAAGTAAACACACAAACCAAGAAAGGAATTTTTACTAACTTGGAGACAAGAGAGTAAATCACTGTATTTAAGGATTCTATTTATACTTGTCCTCACTCTTCATGTAAAAATACATTTAGTTCAGAGACATTAACGTAAAGGAGAACACAAAATATTTTCTAATCATCTTATTTCCAAGAATAGTACAGACCCAACAAAAATGAATACGTGGCTTTAGTGACTTTGCCTTTCTGTTCCATACAGTTTCCCAAAAACCTCCTCTGGCACTTTTTATTTACATATGCTTTTCATGAAAATTGCATTTTTGGCACTATGTTATCTTAAGGAAGCTAACCACCTTTGAGAACTATGCCAGCAGCAGGCAGATTCCACATAGTTATAGTCAATAAATTCTAAGGGAAAAGGCAGACCTGAGGAAACCTACTCTAAAGAATGGCACAAATCTTCATGGAGTGAGTATTCTGTTGTTCACATAGTAGGGGATAAGAAGATGAACCAGAAAGGGATGCTGTCTTCAAATGCCCCTATTATGTAGCTGCTGCTGCTGCTGCTGCTAAGTCACGTCAGTTGTGTCTGACTCTGTGCGACCCCACAGAGCACCAGGCTCCTCTGTCCCTGGGATTCTCCAGGCAAGAATACTGGAGTGGGTTGTCATTTCCTTCTCCAATGCATGCATGCATGCATGCTAAGTCGCTTCAGTCATGTCCGACTCTGTGCTACCCTATAGACGGCAGCCCACCAGGCTCCTCTGTCCCTGGGATTCTCCAGGCAAGAATACTGGAGTGGGTTGCCATTTCCTTCTCCTATTATGTAGTAGAGGTTAAAAAAAAACTACAAGAACATATTGTACATAACCAAAGGAGAAAATTTCAGAAGAATTTCTTCTATCTGCCATTTTAGATTCCAAAATGGTAGAAACAGGGTAACGGTGGCCATCTCACTGCCCTCCCAAGACCTTAGAGGAGACACATATGCTATGCTAAGTCACTTCGGTCATGTCCGACTCTGTGCGACCCCATAGACAGCAGCCCACCGGGCTCCCCTGTCCCTGGGATTCTCCAGGCAAGAACACTGGAGTGGGTTGCCATTTCCTTCTCCAATGCATAAAAGTGAAAAGTGAAAGTGAAGTTGCTCAGTCGTGTCTGACTCTTAGTGACCCCATGGACTTCAGCCTAACAGGCTCCTCGGTCCATGTGATTTTCCAAGCAAGAGTACTGGAGTGGAGTGCCATTGCCTTCTCCGAGCTTAGAAAACCCTTGTATCCCCAACCCCAGCTCAGAGCCTAGCACATAATTAAATAAATGAATAAAATACATTCTTATGTTATTACTCATTGCCTTATCAAGTATAATAAGATCCATTTTAGGTATTATGGAAAGGAACAAAAATGAAGAGGAAAGGACAGGAATAAATATTTTATATAGAGGAGACACATACACATATATAAAATATTTATTCCTGTCCTTTCCCTCTTCATTTTGTTCCTTTCCATAATACTAAAATGGATCTTATTATACTTGATAAGGCAATGAGTAATAACATAAGAATGTATTTTATTCATTTAATTATCTGCTAGGCTCTGAGCTGGGGTTGGGGATACAAGGGTTTTCTAAGTTCCTACACAGTACATTTCAAGGATATTTAAGAAGTCCATTGGTGAGTATGGTGGCCACTATATGCGTGTCACTACTAACCAACTGAAATGTGGCTAGTCTGAATTGAGATGTGCTATGAGTATAAAAGTACATAACAGATTTTGAAGATTTAGTTAGAAATGTCATATACTTCATTACTAACTTTGTATACTGATGACATGTCAAAATAATAATTTGGACACAATTTAATAAAATATACTAACATAACTTCACCTGTTTCTTTTTATATTTTAAGTGTCTCTACTAGAGAATTCTACATTGCATATGGGGCTTACATTATATTTCTATGGGACAGTACTGGTCTAGTGGGAAGGACTGATAAATATAATTAAGAATGCTAAGTATTGGAATGGGGTGTATAGAAAAATTTCTCGACAGTAATTAAGACATCAAATATTTCACTCATCTTTATTTTCTTTTTACTGCCACACAGTCATTTATGAAAGATGACATAAGTACAAAATTCTTGAAAAGTACTAATGCTTTGCAGGTACAGTTCAGTTCAGTCACTCAGTTGTGTCCGACTTTTTCCAACCCCATGAACCACAGCATGCCAGGCCTCCCTGTCCATCACCAACTCCCAGAGCTTACTCAAACTCATGTCCATTGATGTACTCCTTTCCCAATTTGGAACAAGTTCATTGTCCCATGTCTGGTTCTAACTGTTGCCTCTTGACCTGCATACAGATTTCTCAGAAGGCAGGTAAGGTGGTCTGGTATTCCCATCTCTTTAAGAATGTTCCACAGTTTGTTATGATCCACACAGTCAAAGGCTTTAGCATAGTCAATAAAACAGAAGTCGATGTTTTTCTGTAACTCTTTTGCTTTTACTATGATCTGACGGATCTCTGGTTGAGATTCGTATTTGGTAAGGTCCCTGATGATCCAATCCAATCTTTATTTATTGCTCATGTACTTGGTACCTAGACTCGTATAAGATAACAAAGCAAAGGGCTTCCTTTAAAGGACCTACACAAAAAGAAGAGCTGGCTTAGAGCCACTGCTGTCAGTTTGAATCCTTGAAAAGGCTTGTTTCGAACTATATAAGAGATTGGGAAGATAACAGTATAGCTCAGTGCCTAGCCTATAGTATGTGCTCAATAAATTTGAGCTATTATTCCTTCCCAGAATAATTAACTACATATTCTTTAATCTATTTACTGTTATCTATTATTTGTATTTAGTTTTTTTTATTATTTGGATTACTGTTTGCTTCCACTACCATTTAAAAAGTTTGTTAGGACCACAACCCCTAAAAGAACTAATCCCAGTGCCACTCTGCAGAGCACTATGTACAGTACACTTCCCACACCAAGTCCTCAGGCAGTGCTGCTGTGGGTTATGGTCAAAGAATGTTTAAGAACCTCTCTGCCTATGGTATAATAACATCTGGGTTCTCTTCCTGGATTTCCAATTCATTCAACCTCACCTCTAGTAGTCCATATTTTTTTTCCATATGAGTGCCGCCAGAGCAAGCAGAGTGAATGACCATATATGTGGAATATTTGAGGATCTCAGAAAGGTGTCTGTCTCTCTTATATACCATCCTTCTTCTCTTCTGATTATTTCTTTTTAGTTCAAACAGAAGTATCATGCCCACTGATTACTTTAAAATAGATTCTCCTTTGACAAATGAGAAAATGTAGGTGCAGAAATTCAGTTAATAAATGGAGCTGGAATTAAAGCTCCAAAACCCAAGCAGGTTCCTTGCTCTTGGTATACTGTAATTTTACAAATACAGCTATCACTCAAAAGAAGAGAAAATCTATTTCCTCAACTTCCTTTTGAAATGAAAAATTATAGAGGTGATAACTACATATAGGGCATATTACTACCAAATCTTTAAAAGGCTTAAGCTTCTGTTTTTCTGGAAAATTTCCAGCTAGCTTGGGATGCTACATCGTTGATTCATGTTAGGGATTTAAATATGGACCAGAACCTTGAGCACAAAAGTATTATGAATTTATATATAAAATTACAGGACCCCTGTCCTATAGCACACTTCCTGATGCTAATGTCAAGGTAAAGACTAGGGCCTCTGAGTTGCTACATTGAGCCCTCCTCCTTCATGACTGAGAAGAGATTTTCCTTATCTATACTATTTTTTTCTGACTATGATGCCATTTTCCCCCAACCTCTCCAAAATTCCATTCTTCCTCTCATTTCTCAGGCCAACTTGCTTTGGTCAACTGCATTAAATTTCTTATTTGTTCTCAAAGGGAAAACAAACCAGAAAGGGGAACAGGGAGGGAGAAAGTGATTAGACCTAAATGGCTGAAATCTTTATACTCCATTTTCCACTTCAAACACAGAAAGGGTGAAAGCTTCTCTATTAAGGGTCATTGTTGCTGTTCACTTGCTAAGTCGTGTCCAGCCATTTGTGACTCTTGGACTGCAGCATGCCAGGCTTCCCAGTCCTTCACTATCTCCTGGAGTTTGCTCAAACTCACGTCCATTGAGTCGGTGATGCCATCCAATTATCTCATCCTCTGTCACTCCCTTCTCCTCCTGCCCTCAATCTTCCTCAGCATCAGAGTTTTTTTCCAGTGAGTTGGCACTTCACATCAGATGGCGAAAGTATTGGAGCTTCAACTTCAGCATCAGCACTTCCAATTAATATTCAGGACTGATTTCCTTTAGGGTTGACTGATTTGATCTCCATGCAGTCCAAAGGACTCTCAAGAGTCTTCTCCAACACCACAGACAAAAAGCATCAATTCTTCGGCCCTCAGCGTTCTTTATAGTCAAACTCTCACATCCATACATGACCACTGGTAAAACCATAGCCTTGACTAGACGGACCTTTGTTGGGAAAGTAATGTCTCTGCTTTTTAATATGCTTTCTAGGTTGGTGATAACTTTCCTTCCAAGGAGCAAGCGTCTTTTAATTTCATGGCTGCAATCACCATCCGCAGTGATTTTGGAGCCCCTAAAAATAAAGTCAGCCACTGTTTCCCCATCTATTTGCCATGAAGTGATGGGACCGGATGCCATGATCTTAGTTTTCTGAATGTTGAGCTTTAAGCCAACTTTTTCACTCTCCTCTTTCACTTTCATCAAGAGGCTCTTTAGTTCTTCTTCACTTTCTGCCATAAGGGTGGTGTCATCTGCGTATCTGAGGTTGTTGATATCTCTCTCGGCAATCTTGAGTCCAGCTTGTGCTTCTTCCAGCCCAGTGTTTCCCATGATGTACTCTGCATATAAGTTAAATAAGCAGGGTGACAATATACAGCCTTAACGTACTCCTTTACCTATTTGGAACCAGTCTGTTGTTCCATGTCCAGTTCTAACTGTTGCGTCCTGACCTGCATACAGGTTCCTCCAGAGGCAGGTCAGGTGGTCTGGTATTCCCACCTCTTTCAGAATTTTCCACAGTTTACTGTGATCCACACAGTCAAAGGCTTTGGCATAGTCAAGAAAGCAGAAATAGATGTTTTTCTGGAAGTCTCTTGCTTTTTCGATGATCCAGCAGATGTTGGCAATTTGATCCCTGGTTCCTCCGCCTTTTCTAAAACCAGCTTGAACATCTGGAAGTTCACGTATTGCTGAAGCCTGGCTTGGAGAATTTCGAGCATTACTTTACTAGCATGTGAGATGAGTGCAATTGTGTGGTACTTTGAGCATTCTTTGGTATTGCCTTTCTTTGGGGTTGGAATGAAAACTGACCTTTTCCAGTCCTGTGGCCACTGCTGAGTTTTCCGAATTTGCTGGCATATTGAGTGCAGCACTTTCACAGCATCATCTCTCAGGATTTGAAATAGCTCAACTGGAATTCCATCACCTCCACTAGCTCTGTTCATAGTGATGCTTCCTAAGGCCCACTCGACTTCACATTCCAGGATGTCTGGCTCTAGCTGAGTGTGAGTGATCACACCATCGTGATTTTCTGTGTCGTGAAGATCTTTTTTGTATATTTCTTCTGTGTATTCTTGCCACCTCTTCCTAATCTTCTGCTTCTGTTGGGTCCATACCATTTCTGTCCTTTATTGAGCCCATCTTTGCATGAAATGTTCCCTTGGTATCCTAATTTTCTTGAAGAGATCTCTAGTCTTTCCCATTCTATGGTTTTCCTCTCTTTCTTTGCATTGATTGCTGAGGTCTGAGGAGGCCTTACAAATAGCTGTGAAAAGAAGAGAAGCGAAAAGCAAAGGAGAAAAGGAAAGATATACCCAGATATAAGATATAAGATAGCCTTCCTCAGTGACTGAAGCATACATAGGGACGAAAACATGGCAGCGACATGTTGACAAGAAAACTCTCTGTCCTCATTGCCAACTTCCAGAGAATAACCATCATCTCTCTTCTTTCATGGACCTTTGTGAATAAATAAATAAACCACACAATTGACTAAAGTCAGAAACGTAGGACAGCATAGTATGGCCATTGCTAGCGTTTTGTCTTTATCATCTCAGTTAATTCTCACAATACCCTGGTGATGTAGTTCCTATTGCTATCCTCGTTTTACAGATGTAGAGACCAAGATTAAGTGAGAATAAGTAAACCTAACAGTTTAGCCAGCTAGCAAATGGTTAGCACAGCCAGGATTTAGATGCCAACAATCTGGCTCCAGGGCCCCTCACTCCCATAAATCTAATACATCAAACCATGTTTTGTGGTTATGACTTGAGGCTCCATTCAGGATTTAAGGTTTTAAAAGTGTGCAGTTAAGTAAAATTTAAAGAAAAACACTACCATGCCTGATGCCAAAGTAAGGCAACGTTTGTCAAGGGTCACATGGGTTACTACAGTTGGGAAAACACACATTCACTGTGGAAATCTGAGCTATGAAGGGACACACTTCCTGAGCTGTCATAGAATTCTCAGGCAGTCTAATGCAAATCATGATGAAAACTCTAATAGGTCTCTCATGAGATAACTAATATTAAGCCAAAATTGTGCATAGGCTATCAAGCCAAGCGAGGCAGAGGCCTGATGAACTCAATCCGGGCCAACATGAGGAGGAAACGTCTTGGTTAAAATCAGGAAGAGGTATCAGATTGCCATCTCTTACCATCTTTTTGAAAAAGAATTGGTCACCAAACCCTTTTTTAGTTAATTTCTTACCCACTCTCCAGAAACATGAAGCAGAAGGCATTATGCCTTAGGCACTGTAGGTGAGATGACCCGGTCCCATGATACATTTAGGAGCCTACAAAAATGATATGGATTCTGATCTCAAATGGGGTGGGCAAAAACGGTTGTGTAAGATAACACAAGATAGGTATATTTTCAAGTATAGGGCCCACTGTTAGAAGTTATTTTCAGTATTTAGGATATTAACAAGTCTTGCTGATGCTGTTAAGTCGCTTCAGTCGTGTCGGACTCTGTGTGACCCCATAGACGGCAGCCCACTAGGCTCCTCCGTCCCTGGGATTCTCCAGGCAAGAACACTGGAGTGGGTTGCCATTTCCTTCTCCGATGCATGAAAGTGAAAAGTGATAGTGAAGTCGCTCAGTCGTGCCCGACTCTTAGTGACCCCATGGACTGCAGCCTACCAGGCTCATCCGTCCATGGGAATTTCCAGGCAAGAGTACTGGAGTGGGTTGCCTTGGGGCCTCTGTAAAACACTTCTTCAAGGAAAAATCATAGAGCCTGCAATCTGGCCTGGCTCTCTCTTATTTGACAATAAGTAAAATTTATTTATTCCTCAGCAAGGGCTCAGGAAGGTTTCTAGAAAACATAATGAGGCGAGATAAGGGGGTGGGGGAGGCAGCTGCAAGAAACCAGGTAATTTAGCCATGTCCACAGGGGTCCACCACAGGAGACATGTATACCTCTATAGAGCATTTACAGCCAGAAGGAATAGGAACTGTTTATAAAGATGTAGCTCAATACATAGT
>NW_027219197.1:0-7066 GCF_027580195.1 Bos mutus
ACCAAGCTCTCAGTCTCTTTTTCTCACCGAAATTTCCTACTGAGTTCTCCCCCTTTTATTCGACGACATCTCTGATTAGCATATAAATACCCCCTTTGGGCCATCTCCTTGAATACCCTGGATCAGCTGGGGCTGGCCCCCGGCAGGTGGCGCCAACAGGGACCTCAGGGGGCAATACTAAAAAGAGCTGAGCAACCACAAACCCCACGCAATCGCAGGCAGCCGCATGGGCTCAGCGGTACGAATCATGCTCCCGGGCAATAATCAAACAGGTGCCCAAAACGGGAATCACGCAGCTCGGCTGGCGGTGTCAACAGATAGGCCCACAGGAATCACGCAGCTCGGCTGGCTTGTCATGCAGATGGGCGGCGAATCACCCCCGGGCTCAGCAGGCCTGATCACGTGACTCTGCGGGCCCCCTGATCACGTGCTGATCAAGTCTCACGTGACTGAGCATGCTGATCACGTGACCGCGTGCCTTGATGCGTGTCGATCAGGCACTGTGAATGGCTCATCGCCTGATCGTGTTCATCAGGCATTGATCAGTGACTGACAGGCGCTGATCAGGGGACTATGCACACTGATCGCCGGCTATCATACTGATCAGGTGACTGCCCATGCACTGTTAGCGTGGCTGATCGGGCACTCATCCGTGTTTATCAGGCAGTGATCAGTGACTGAAAAGGCGCTGAACCCCTGGACGTACGCGTACTGATCACGGGGTGATCAGGAACGTACGGCTGCGCGTACAGCGATCGCTGTGATCGCATGCACTGTGTCGTCACTGAGCATACTGATCATTGCGGGGCGAGAGCTTTCCCGCTCTGGAAAAAGTCATGAGAAGGAGGCTCGGCATATACGTCAGGGATCAGCCCCAGGGAGCCCCACCGGATATACTCGATCTCTCCCCAAAAAACCAAGTCTCCTACTGTATTGCTTTGTGCTCTCACCTATAATTTCCCTGGGGCTGTCCCGACTACAATCTCGCTCTCTCTGTCAAAGATAAACTTACAGTTCAATTCATAAAGTTCCTTGTCTTTACTTCTTTTTAAAATCCAGGTGAGACTCCCCCTGGGCCCGGCCCACCACACTTACTAATTATCCCGGGCTGCTAAGACCCACTCGAGGAAGGTGTCTGGGTGGGGCACCTTCCGTATTGGTGCCTCAGGCCTCTAAGTGGTGCAAACTTCTTGTTTTGGGAAGTTTTGTGGTCTCCAGCCAAAACCAAGCTACTCAGTCTCTTTTCCCCCGAATTTTCCTTGACTTTCCTCATACTATTATTCTTGACCTCTTTTCAATAGCATATAAATAGTCACCTGGGCCATCTCTCCACCAGATCCTGGACCCCAGCGGGGGCGGTTCCCCGGCATGGGCGCGAACAGGGACCTCAGGGCAATACTCAAGAAGCTGAGCAGACGAACCCGCAATCAGCAGGCAATAAGCATGGAGCTCAGCGGTGCGAACCCCTGCTGCTCAGCTGGCAATAATCAAGCGGTGACCAGGCGGGAATCACGCAGCTCAGCTGGCAATTGTCGAGCAGATGAGCCGCCAGGAATCACGCAGCTGAGCTGGTTGTCATGCAGATGGCGGCGGGAAATCACCCAGCTCAGCAGGCCTGATCACGTGACTCTGCAGGCACTGATCCGTGGTTGATCAAGTAATCCCGACGACTTCATTGATCCGTGGCAATCGCACTGATCATGTAACCGCATGCCTGAGGGCGTGTGTGATCAGGCACTGACCCATGGCTCATAAATGCCTGATCACCGTGTTCATCAGGCGGTGATCAGTGACTGACGGGCGCTGAACATGGGTTTTTGTGCGTACTGATCACGTTGCTATCTCACTGATCACATGTTTCTCAGGCGCGTCCGTGACGCAGGCGCTGATCGGGACTGCCCTTTTTTTAATCACATTGCTACTCATGCCACTGATCACGTGACTTAGCATGCCCTAATGCGTGGTTGATCAGGCACTGATTACACGGGCTAAATGCACTGATCACGTGTTTATCGGGGCGTGATGTCGGGGCGCTGATCGAGGACTATGCACACACTGATCGCACCGCTATCGAATTTGTGACTGCGCGCCCAGATAGCGTGGCGTGGACCGTCACCTTTTATCAGGCAGTGATCAATGACTGGGCGTGATCGCCCAGGCCCGCGCCTGATCCGTGGCTATCTTGCACCGATCGTGAGGGGATCACGATCCGTGGCTGAATGGAACACCACCTGACTGCGACTGGTGATCCGTGGCTGGTCTTGCTGATCCGTTTTATAAAAGGGTGATCGTGACTGAGGGCTCTGATCCTTGCTGTCCCTCAGTGATCACGTGTCTGATCATGCACTGAGAATGTGACTGAGCATGCACTGATCAGGGCGGGACCCGGGAGGCATTCTCTCTGGACAAAGGTCGCGGAAAAGGGGGCCGGCTTTAAAAAGTAGGATAAATCCTCAGAGTCCCCCCGGTTCTGAGTTCTCCCCCCAAAAAAACCAGAAGGGCTGCCCTGTATTCCTTTTTTGCTCTCACCTCTGTTTCACTGGGGCTGTCCCCCACCAATCTTAACTCTCTCTGTCAAAGAGGTTAACCCACGTCAATTCATAAAGTTCCTTGTCATTCTTCCCTTTAACTGGCTGAGTCTCCATCTGGGCCTTGGAACCCCCCACGCTTACTAGTATGGCTGGGCCATGGGCCCCCCTGAAAGTGTCTAGGTTGAGCCCTTCCCCTGTCAGGCGCCTGCTCGTTAATGGTGCAAACTTCTTGTCTTGATTTATTGGTCTGCGTAAACCAAGCTACTCAGTCTCTTTTCTCCACGCATTTTTTTACTGGCTCTCTTCCCTTTATTCTTGACATCTCTGATTAGCATTAAATAGTCGCCTGGGCCATCCCTCTCACCAACCACCTGGATCAGCGGGGCTGGGTCCCGGCAGGTGGCCCGAAAAAGGGACCCCCAGGAGGCAATACTCAAGAGCTGAGCAGACCACGAACCAAATCAGCAGGCAATAAGCATGGGCTCAGCAGGGGCGAATCATGCTGCTCACCCGGGCAATAATCAAGCAGGTGACCAGGCAGGAATCACCCCAGAGCTCAGCTGTCTTGTCAACAGATGAGCCCACAGGAGTCCACCAGCTCAGCGGCTGTCATGCAGATGAGCGGCGGAATCCGCAGCTCAGCAGGCCTGATCACAGACTCGCGGCACTGATCGCGGGCGGCTGGTCAAAGTACAGATCCTTGACTAGCATGCACTGATCACGGGCTTCATCGCCGTACACTGGATCACCGTGTTTCTCAGAGCAATGATCAGTGACTGACGGCGCTGATCGTGGACTGTGCGCACACTTATCACCCGTAGCTATCGCCACTGATCGCCGTGACCTGCGCATACACACTGATGGCGTGGCTGATAATTTTTGATCACGTGTTTATCGAGCAGTGATCATGACGCAGGCGCTGATCGAGGACTGTGCCGCACGCGCACACAAATCCAGAGCTAGCTGATCAAAGGGCCCAATATACCTGACTGAGCATGCAGTGATCCGTGGCTGGTCGCTTCACTGATCGTGTTTTATCATATGGTGATCACGTGACTGAGGCGCTGATCGCGTGACTGTCCCGTCAGTGATCACGTGCTGATCATGCTCTGATCTGGGTGACTGAGCATGCACTGATCATGTGCGGGGCGGGGGAGGCTTCCCCTGGCCCTGATGTGAAACAGGCTCGGGATACGCCGTGGGGATCAGACCTCGGGAGTCCACCCAGATATTCTAGAACGCTCCCCCAAAAAACAGAGTCTGCCTACCTTGTGCTTTGTATTTCCCTCAAATTTCACTGGGGCTTGTCGCACTGTCCTCTCTGTCGGTTAACACGCTCCAATTCATAAATTTCCCTTGCCTTTTCTTCATTGAAATTCAGCTGAGTCCCCATCTGGAGGCCTTGGAACCCCCAACAGTAATTATGCCTGGCTGCTAAGACCCATTGGAAGGTGTCTGGGTGGTGCTTGTTGAGAGGGGGCCTCGGTCGTTAGTGGTGCACTTCTTGTCTTGAAGTTTGGTTGGTCCGTGTAAACCACTCTCAGTCTCTTTTTTCCACCGGGTCCTACTGAGTTCTCCTCGACTATTATTCTTGACATCTCTGTTAGCATTTATCGCCTAAGCCATTTTCCTTGAATACCCTGGATCAGCTGAGGCGGCCGGAAATGGCGCCCGAACAGGGACCTCAGGAGGGAATACTCAAGAGCTGAGCGACCAAACCCCGCCCACAAATAAACATGCGACTCAGCGTACGAATCCCTGCTCTCAGCTGGCAATAATCAAACGGTGACCGGCGGAATCCCCAGCTCAGCTGGCTTGTCAAGCAGATGAGCCCACAGGAATCAGCTCAGCTGGCGGTGTCATGCAGATGAGCGGCGGAATCACGCGCTCGGCCCACGGCCTGCGGGCCATCCGTCGATCGTCGAAAACCCTTGACATGCCGATCCCTGGCTATCGCTGATTCGTGACTGCGCTGCACTGTGCTGGCTCTCATGCCAATCGTGTTACTCAGGCGTCAGTGACGCAGGGCGACATGGGGGCCCGCGCGTCGCTGGCTATGCCGATCCGTGCTGCATGCCCTGATGGGGTGGGTGATCGGCACGATTACAAGCTCTCGTTCACTGATCACGTGTTTATCAGGCAAGATCATTGACGACAGCGTTGATCATGGGACTCACACTGATCCCCGCCATAAATTGGGGGCCCAGTCGGTGACTGCCACACAGATAGCTAGCAATCGGAAACTGATCCCCCTGTTTATCAGGCGTGACATGCGAGCGCTGATCTGGGGCTGTGCGCCGTCCCGGGGCTATCCTGCCAAACACGTGACTGGCATGCACTGATCCGTTGATAGGCGCCACCGTCGCCCCGTGATCCCCTGGGTGGTCCTTCACGATCCGTGTTTTTCAGGATCTGGTGACAGACCATCCGTGACTGTTCGGGGATCAGTGTCTGATCATGCACTGGGTGACTGGGAAATGATTGTGCGGGGGGGGGGCATTCAAATCTGGACAAAAAGGGCAAGGGAAGGGCGGCATTGTTGGATCACCTCAAAATCCACCCCGGGTTTCTTCTCCCCCAAAAACCCAAAAATCTGCCCCTGTTTCTTTGTGCCCCCTCTGTTTCACTGGGGCTGTCACCACAAACTGCTCTCTCTGTCCAAGGTTAACTTCCCCCCAATTCATAAGTTCCTTGTCTTCTTCCAATGCTGGTCTCCATCGGGGGCCGGAAACCCCAACCCTTTATATCCCGGGGCCCAGACCCCCCGAGAAGGGGTCAGGTGAAGCACCTTCCGCTATTCGGGAAAGGGGCCTGCGTCGTTAAATGAGTGAAACTTCTTGTCGAGGTTTATTTGGGCTCCCTCCCAAATCTCAGTCCCCTTTCTCCGCAATTTTTTACCGATCTCTTCATACTTTTTCTTGGACCCCCTATTAGCCTATAAATGGTCTGGGATCTCTCCTTCAGATACCCTGGATCAGCGGGCTGGTTCCGGCAGGTGGCGCGAACGGGGACCTCAGGAGCAATACTCAAAAGCTGAGCAAACAAACCCCGCTCAGCAGGCAAAAAGCATGGGCTCAGCGTGCAATCATGCTGCTCAACTGGCAAATCAAGCAGGTGACCGGCGGATCCAGGCTCGCGTTTGTCAAGGATGGACGGGAATCACCCCAGCTCGGCGGGGATTGTCATCCCAGATGACCCGGCCCGGGGAATCCGAGCTCGCAAGGCCTGATCATGACTCTGGGCACTGATCGTGGCTGATAAAGGCACAAATCACTTGGCTACGCCCCCACTGATCCAGGGCTCCACCCGCCGTCATGTTTCTCAGGCAATGATCCCAGTGACGAAAAACGCGATCATGGCTGGCAACATTTTCAAATGAACTGATCAGTAGCCCTACACAGAAAGTGTGCCCGGGCACGTCCGTGTTATCGGCTGATCGTGACGCAGGCGCTGATCATGGGCTGTACCCCTGATCGTGCTATCAAACACCACCTGACTGGCATGCATGATCACGTGGCGGGTCAGAAACGGGACCACCTGACCTGCCCCCTTTTCCCCCAGTGATCACGTGGCTGTCTTCTGAAAACGTGACAGCATGCACTGATCATGCCGGGCCGGAGGCATTCACCCCTGAAAAGTTTTAAAAAAAAGGCTGGGGATCATAAATGGGATCAACCTCAGAGTCCCCCCGATATTCTCGGGAAACCCCCCCCAAAAAAAACAGAGTCTGCCTACTGTTGCTTTGTGCTTCCCCCTCCTGTTTCACTGGCTGTCCAAACCATCTCACTCTCCCCCTGTCCAAGTTAACACGGCTCATTCAAAAGTTCCTTGTCATTCTTCCTTTAAATTCCAGCTGAGTCTCCATCTGGGCGAACCCCCACCCTTAAAAATTATGCCTGGGCTTTAGACCCAGGAAAAGGGTGTCAAGGTGAGCACTTCGCTTTTTGAGAGGGCCTCATTCTTTAGTTAAACTTCTTGTCTTGGTTTTTGGTCTCAGAAAAACCCAAAACTACTCCAGTCTCTTTTCAAAAAAAAGGGGGAAAAGAAAGAAAAAGAGAAAGAAGAAGAAGGAAGGGAATTGAAAGAAAGAGAAAGGTTTGAAAGGGGAAAAAAAAGAGAAAAAGAAAAGAATCATCTGCTCAACTGGCAATAATCAAACGGGGGACCAGGCGGGAATCCCAGCTCAGCTGGCAATTGTCGAAAAAAAATGGCCCCGGAATCCCCCCCCTCGGCTGGCGTTTTCATGCAGATGAGCCCGGGGGGAATCCCCGCGGCTCAGCAGGCCCCGATCAAATGACCGCAGGCCTGTCCCCTGGCTGATCGAGCGCCCCGGGGCTGAGCATGCACTGATCGCGTGGCATCATCACTGGTCCCTACGACTGGCGTTTTGCTGATACATGGGTCATCATGCCCAAACACGTGTTATCAGGCAATGATCAGTGACTGAAGCTGATCTGGGGCTTGCACACTGATCATGGCTATCATGCACTGATCAGAACTGCCATGCCCTGATAGCGTGGCTGATAGGGACTGAT
>NW_027219198.1:0-8947 GCF_027580195.1 Bos mutus
CATTTTTCATTTCTAGATACTAAATTTCCTAGTCCATAGCCTTCCAAGATCTTTCTTCCCTGCGTGAAATTCTTGCCCTGCTATATGTGTAACCCTGAACACATAGTTTCCAACCTACGGATCTCCATCAATTGTTGCTACTGAAGAAAGCCTTTTATGGCTTCCCAGGTTTTGAGAGAAGAGGTCCCACTATGGTTTCAAGGATCTACAGCTGTGATGTCTCATTAATTCCTCTGGTAGAAAGCGGAACTGTGTCTTCTTCTCTCGCATTCTATTTCCAAAAATTAATTACAACCTCCTAGCTCATCGTAGGTGCTCAGTATTTTACTTAGTAATGTGAAAGACAGAAAAGATCTTGGAGCCTCAAGTTGTCACTTGGCAGCACTTTTGATCTCCTTGTATATTTGGCGATTGAATTCTTTCTTTCCTGGGTTGAGTGTAGTACCTACATAATCAAAAGCTAAAATATAAAACATTAATACAGATCCATAATATGATTCTTGCCCCAAAATTCGTACTGTAGTTTCCACCTACAAGTTGAACTCAAATGCTCTAAATGCGTGAGCGTTCAGTAGTCCATTTTCATTACAAAAGAAAAATCGTTTGACTTCCATAGCAAAGGTGGAGACCTTCCAGCGTTTAGTCAATGTACTTAAGCCTTATTCAGAAATAGTATTGCAGTTTCCTTCTGGAGGTGTGTGGCACTTGCAGAAATGTGAAGATTTCCAAGCGTCCTCAGACTTTGGTATCATTTTGCAATCATCAAAGCTTCCAAGTCTCTAGGTTCCAGACCACCACCACACTGATCAGTAGCCAGCAGGTGGATTCAGGAATATCGTTGTTAACCCGCATTACAGTTGATACTGGTACTGCTGCACTCAATGCAGTGGCGGAGCCTATAATATCCACTGGGTCTCTCATGTGGAAAGGAAAGAGAACCCCCACCCACGGCCCCACCTACCCGCTGTTCACAGCCTTGTGACTAAAGCGGTCCCCAAAGCAAGAATCAGACAAACCAGAGAAGCTGATGGCTTAGTCGCTTGAGATGGAAGGAACTAAGCGGCCTGGTGCGATGGCGCAAAGGGAGAAGTTTAACTCTTTCTGTCTGCCCCTCGACTCCTTTTCCTGGGCGTGTAGGGGTTCGTCATGGAGTTCAGAATAAAGTGCTAAAAAAGTCATATATGTTGAATCAAGATTTTGCATTAACCATCTCTCTAAGAAGAAGCTTCACCTGCACATGTTTCTTTCCAAAACGTCAGTGCCTTTTCAATTCTAGGGTTCTCTCTTGCCTTGTTCAAGTAGCCTTAAGAGTAAAATCATGAGAAAACTACATAAAGATTCAAAGATACCAACAAGGACAGCTTCTGTTTTACTCTGGAAATCATCTTTCCATTTAGTAGAACAAGGCTCTATTCTTTTTGTATTTTACCTAGGAATTAGCAATGTCCTGGTTCAGATGTGAGACTTTGACCATAGGGGCTGGGGTTTGTCCTGGGTAGGAAGATCCCCCGGAGAAGAAATGGCAGTAACTCCAGTATTCTCGCCTGGGAAATGCCACGAGACAGAGGAGCCTGATATTGCCCATGATCCATAGGTCTTATCAGGTGGAGCTCGCCCAGCAGCTTCTGAACAGAAGTATTTCAAAGACCACCTCCAAGTGTGTGTGTGTGTAATGTGTGTGTGTGTGTGTGTGTGTCTGTGTGTGTGTATCTCCTCTATAATCTTGGAGAGTCTGTCTCGGAATCTTCATGTATTTCTGCCTCTCTGACAGCCAGCCGCCCGGCCCGTTACGTCTGGCCCGGCCTCTCCCAGGCGCTCTGGCTCTGGCTCAGGAGCTTACGCAGGCCAGCTTGTCTCCCGCTGCGTGGAGTTACGTGCAGTGTCTGTGTGTCTGTCTGTGTGCCTGCCTGTGGCTCGTCTGCTCTCTCAGGAAGGTCGAGGCGCGGCGTGGGGGGCAGGGGGCCTCGGTAGTGCGAAGGGAAGGGCTGAGGCGCTCCGGTCGACCCGCCTCCCTGGCTTCCCGGTGGGTTTGGGCACGGACGGTGCGGGCAGTTGGGCTCAGACTGCATGCGCCTGGGGCCTGGGAGTTCAGAGGCCTGGGCCGCAGGGGTTGGAGGCAGTGAGGGGCCCGAGGCCGACACCTCCGGGGCCGCGCGGGCACGGGCAGCGAATGGGGATCGGAAGCCCCGCTCGCTGACCGCGGCGGGTCTGGGTTGCCGGGAATGGAGGCGCCGGATCTCCGCACCCCTCAGCCCAGCCCCAGGCCGCGCGCCTGCCGCACCGCCACGCCCCTCCGACAATGGGGGATCACCGGGCCTAGAAGCCCCAGACCAGCGAGCGGCTTGCTGGTCTGGTGTTGGCGGGTATTCCAGGGCAGGCCGGCGTCAGCAGGCTGGGTCCGGTCGCGGGTCGTGCAGCTCAAGTGCGGCACGCCCCCTGAAGGGAGAGTGCTGACCCGGTGGCCAGCCTGCAGGGCCGACGAAAGGAGGCTGACCTGCAGGCTCTAGGCGCCCAGCGCGACCGCCCTCGTTCAATACAGTAACCCGATCTCATCTGATCTGGAAGCTAAGCAGGGTCAGGCCTGGTTAGTTTCTTTGGATGGGAAACCACCTGGGAATCCCGGGTGCCAGGGCTGCACACACCCAGAAGGAATTCGCCCCATTGCCGCGCGTCCGATTCTTAAGATTCCCCATGGCCCCAGCCCTCCCAGGGCGGGAATAGTGGCAGAACCCGACTCCGCGCTACAGACCTGCAGGTTGCCTCCGCGCGGCCCACAGGCCCCTCCGCATTGGCCCGGCTGGGACACCCGGCGATCGGCAGTCCCGTCCATGGGGCTCCTTTGAAGCACCTGGGCAATCCAGGGCTTGCACCGACTCAGCCAGAGCCCCGCCCCCGCCCACCCCTGCCTGCATAGGCTGATCGCGCTTATCTCTTGCGTGTCGCCAGCACGCACAGATAGATGTGTGCTAAGCGGGGCATCCTCGCATTCACTACTGTGGTGGATCTATGCCGCAAGTCGGACTGCTTTACAGACCATAAAGCTACTTCCACTTCTAGTTCCTTGGGAACCTCCATAGACTTTTCATACAGCTCTACCAACGCCCCCATTCCTACTCCACGGGGTGGAGGAGAGTTCCCGCTGCTCTGGCTTCTCAGCATTAGTTGATGACAGACATACATAGTGAGGCTGTCGGTTCATGTAAGTAGTCCCTCCTTGGGTTGGAGTTGAGCCTCTCAATCATTAGTGGCGTGGGAGCAAGATGACCTTTGAAATGCAGATGCAATGCTGTCACCTCCCTGCTCCAAATGCTCATTTCCCAGCATAATGAAAATCGACCACTTGCCTTCAGGCTTGCTCCTCACGTTCTGCTCTGATGTCCTTTTGCCATAGGTACCACCACCTGCACTCTTTGTGGCTTCCATCCACATAGGGCATTTTGTTGAATGTCTGGGTTCCCTGATACATAGCCTTGGTCTATTCCACTGCAGAAATGCTACCATCTCAACACTGGTTTACATGGTTCAACCTAGACCTCAATGCAATGGTTCCTCTGAAGCCCTGACACCCAGGGTTTTAGTGAGGAAGGAGCTCATAGTTTCTCAAAAGGATCTGCCTGTGATGTATACATTGATCGTCTCAGTAAGCAGAACTCTGTCTTCTTCTGTCCCATTCTATTCCTAGAACTTACTTCCTTGCCTCCCTAGCTCATACGTAGGTATAGTATTTACTTAGTGTGAAGAGACAGAAAAGCTAAATGGAAACCTCAAGAGGTCATAACCAGCACTTTTGATCTCTTGTATATATTGTGATTCATTCTTTCTTTCCTGGGTTGATGTGTACCTATTCGAGGCACAATCTAAAGCATGGGCCTCCACACGCCTGAGTTCTTGCATTTTTTTTTTCCGGGCCTACCGCCGCCTGAGGGCAGAAATCCCGGGCGACTCCCTGGTTAGTGTCTCTAATGATGCAGGGAGCGCCTGGCGGCGATCTAATTCTTGCTAAGAACTGCATTTTGTAATTCTACAAATTCGGACTTTTTCAAATGCTCTAGAAGAATGAGAGCATTCAGCGCTACTCATTTTCATTCAAAGAAGATGCATTTGACTCCCTTACTTCAAAGTGGGAACCTTTAGCGTTTAATCAATCCCTTGCCGCCAGCCATTTCCAGCCAAGTCTTGTGGTTTCCTTACAGGCTGTTGGCTCTTGCAGAAATGTAGAATCTTCCATAGTCCTCAGACTTTAATTGTCATTTTAATCATAAAAGAAAGCTTCCAGGTCAGGTTCCCAGACCACCACCTTTACACATGATCAGTAACCAATGGGTGGATTCCGGGGCTGTCGTTATTATGCCATTACCGTTGGTATTATTGCTCACACACTCAATGCAGTAGGCGGGAGCCTGGATTGGCTCCTGGGTCTCATGTGGAATGGAAGGAAGGGCTTACCCCACACACCCCCACCCACTGTTGCGACAGCCTTGCGACTAAGCGGTCCCAGAGCAAGAATCAGACAAACCAGAGCGGATGATGTCCTTGAGATGAAGGAACTAGCAGCTGGTGAGAGATAGCCTGGGAAGATTGCTCTGTTTGTCCACCCCTCGACTCCTTTCTTCCTGGGCGCCTTAGAGAAGTTCGTCATGGAAATTGAAATAGTGCACAAAGTCATGTGTGTTGAATCAAGATTTTGCATTGCCATCTCTCAAGGAGAGAGCTTCACCTGCACATGTTTCTTTCAAAAGCGTCAGCTGCTTTCAATTCTGAGGTTTTCTCTCCTTGTTCAAGTAGCCCTTAGAGTAAAAATCAACGAAAACTACATAAAAGGATTCAAAGATACCAGCAAAGGATGACTTCTGTTTCACAAGATGTCTTTCCATTTAGTAGACAGAGCTCTATTCTTTGTATTTGCCTGAAGGAATTGCTCATGTCCTGGTTTTAGATGGCAGGCATCGGCCCACTTGAGGAGACAGGTTTGATCCCTGGGTGGAAGATCCCCGGAGAAAGGCCTTGACCTCCAGTATCCTGCGCCTGGGAAATGCCACGGACAGAGGCCTGATGTGCCACAGTCAGTGGGTCATATCAAAAGTTGGGCTCAACCCAGCAACTCTGAACAGAAAATATTTCCAAAGGAGCCACACTCAAGTGTGTGTGTGTAATAATAATAATATTATTATTATCCCTCTACTTCGTCAGTCTGTCAGGTCTTCATGTATTTCTGCCTCTGGCCCTCTCCTGACAGCGGCCGCTGGCCCGTTGCAAATCTGGCCCTGGCCTCTGCCAGGGCAACTGGCTCCTGGCTGGGGTTTGGCTGACCAGCTGTCTCCCTTGCACATGGGTGCGTGCAGTGTCTGTGTCTGTCCTGTGTGCCTGCCTGCTGGCTCGTCTGCTCTCTCGGGAGGTGCCGGAGTCTTGTGCGAGGCGTACAGGGGCAAAGGGGCCCCTGTTAGTCAGAAGGAAGCGGGACTGTCGCTCCAGTGGCCTCCTGGCTCCAGGTGTGTTTGAGCGCCAGTCAGGTACGGGCAAAATGGGCCTCCCAAGATTAGTTAGCCTACACGAGAAGAGATTTAGAGTCCCCGCGGGCCTCGGGTCCAGGTCATGGCGAGGGTCAGAGACCTCGACACCTCTGAGCGGCGTGGCCTGATCAGAAGAAGCAGTGGATCGGGGGCAGGCCTGCTCCATGGCTTTGCCGGGCTTGGAGTGGCTGGTGGGAATGCCAAGACCTCCACCCTCAGCCCACCCCCAGAAGCCCCACGCGCCAGCCACGCCCTCCAGTCACTGGAGATGTCTGGACCCTTCGGGCCCAGACTGCCAGGCGGTTCCTGGTCTGGTGTTGGCAGTGTTTGGTGGCGGGCTAGGCGTCAGCAGGCTGGTGTCCTTTCACAGGTCGTGCACCTCAAGTACAGCCACGCCCCCAAGGAGGAGGTCTGGCCTGGCGGCTGACCACCTGCAGATCAGAGTGAAAGAGGTGGCGACAGGCAAGGCTCTTAAGGTGCCCCACAGCGCCGCCTCTGTCTGGCACAGCCGCCAGTTTCCGGCGAGGTGGCATGCTTTCCTCTTTATAACCCGTGCTTGCTGCTCTTCCAATTTAACCAGAGCGCCATGTTTGCATTTCTAGTTGTCACGTTCACTGGGGCTTTCAGCCCAGCAATTGTAGGATAAAGTCACCTGCCTGCCCGATGCATCAGATAACAAGCAATGTGGGTTCGATCCATTAGGTAGAAGATGCCTGGAGGGGCGTGGCCTTGCCAGTATTCTCGCCTGGAAATCCATGGACAGAGGAGCTAGTGGCTCAGTACCTGGGGTCACTAGTCAGGTACGACTAGAGCAGGTTGCTTTACATCAGGTTTTAGTTCAATACTCTCAGGTGTATCCGACTCTTTTGCCCTCAAATGGACTGCAGCATAAACTTTCTGTCCTTCAGTATCTATGATTTGCTCCAACCATGTCCATTGAATCCTGCTCCATGAATATCCTGGTCGGTGGCATCCACAGAGGAGGCTGGGGTTTGTAGAAGTGCCTGGTCCCGCTGCGTGGGTGTGAGCCTGCCCTCACCACTCCCACAGCGTATGGCCGTCACGTATCCTCCTCTGTAAGTGGAGGGGCCAACACCTGCCCAGGAAGGGCACACTAGCATCTAGTATATAATCAATGCACTGCATCATGCCAGCGTTACATATATTCTTATGTAGGATCACATTTAATAACACTGCCCCTTTTTTCTCTCTGTCCTTAACTGTGCTCCCAGATCACATCTATTTACTTACCTAAATCCCACACCCAGCACAAACAAGACTCCCATAAATTTGGGGCCCTGAAAAAGGAAAAAAATTCCCTTTTTGGGGATGGCCAAGCGAGATGGGGGCCCTTTGGGGCCCCCTGTGTGGGGGGACCCAGGAGGACCTGCTTGGCTGTGGGGTGGGGGGGGGGCATGGGGGATGACCCCTGGGAGGGGGAAGGGGGTTGGGGAAGGGAAGGGGGGGCTTTTCCCTTTGGGGGGGGTGTCCACGTTGGGCCTCCCCCTGGGTGAGCATTGACAGTTTAAACACATGCCCACTGTTAGGAGAAACAATCATTCCCCAAACCCCTCTAAATTGATTTCTTCAATATTTTTCCCCAACTTTGGGGTTCCCCATCTGCTTTTCATTCCATCTCAGCCCATCCCCCCACCCAACCAGCCATCTGTTCACCCCAACCCAAACCCCACTCCAAAACCCTTTCCTTCCATCCACTCTTCCCTCACCCCATCATCTCAGACCCATTGAAAGACAGACCCCTCTTGCTCCTGCCCCCAGGAGGCCCCCAAACGTGATGACGGGGGCCGCCGGGGGAAAAGGGGGCAAGGAGATGCCTGCGGGCCCCTCTTCCCTCTGAGCGACCCCCCCCACCGGGTCCTAATGCCTCCTTTTTTGGGTTTTCCCAGGACCCTTTTCCCTTTTGAAAAAAACGTGATGGGGACGTTGAGGCCCTTTTTTTTTTTTTTTGGGGGCCGTGCACCCGGGGGGGTCCCACCTGCTGGGTTCCCGCTCCCTGGGGTTTTCCCGGGGTTTTCCCCGGGGCCTGTCGGCTTTGGGGAGAGAAAGGACCTTTAACTGGCATTTTTAGCCCAACACCCCTAAAGATCTACTTTTAGAAATGGGCCCCAACCCCCGCACCTCAACCTCGAAGCAGACAGTGGGTCTCCTTCACCAAACACACTCCCCCACAAACAAATTTTGGCTCCGGGGGCAGAGAACCACCCCCCGGGGAAATTGGGATTCTCCCCGAAGGGTCTCCCCGGGGGCTGGACTCCCGGCCGGGTGGTCAGAGGGCACTCCCCCCCTCCATCCCGGGTGCTGCTCAGCGGTGGCGGGTCCAAACAGAAAGGGAAACTCCCCGCTCTGGGCAGTTCCCCCCCCCCTGGGGGTGGCTTTTTCCCCGGGCCCTGGCAAAGGGGTGGTCACCCTGCAAGGGCCTTCCAAGTGACCCATGTTCCTCCCTTGGGTGCTGCCCCCCCGGGTTGGGGGCGGGGCAGGTGGTGAATTAATGGGGACAGTGTCAGTCACAGGAGGGGGGCAGGGCTCCTGGGGGACCCCCGAGGAAGGGGGACCCCCAAAAAACTTGAAGGGACGGGGCCCCTCCTGTCCCGGGGGAAAATGCCCGGGGCAGATCCCCAAAATCGGAAAAAGGGGTCCCCAGGGTAATCTGTAGAAAGGGTTTCCCAAAAACACCAAGGGGCACTGGGCTCTTCCACAACTGAAATTCCCCCAACACGGGCCAAACCGAGGTATTCCTTTTTAAAAAATTTCCCTTCGCTCCCTTAAACCAAAAAGGGAGGGCTCCGAAACTGATGGCCCGGGGACCCCGGGCCCCGCACGTCGTCCCAGGTCTCTGGGGGGCTTTTGCAGGCCCTTGACGACCCGCGAAGGGGCAGCTAAGGCGGGGAAAGGGTTTCACATTTTTATAGGTGTCCTTTCTCCCCCTTCCCGTATATTTTTTTGCTGAGGGGTGGGGAAAAAAAACCCTGTCTAACTGTTTGAAAAATCCAAAACCCCATAATTTTAATTTTTAACCAAAACATTAAAAACTGGCTATACTTTCCCCAAAGTACCAAAAAAACCCCTTTTTTCTTTAAAAGCCATCTTTGGGGGGTCTTGGTTCCCGAGAAACGGGCTTAGGCATTTAGCATCCCCCTTTAGTGCGAGACCTGGGAGCCTTCCCGTGGAAAACTCTGCCCCGGGAAACCAGCGACCAGATGGCCCTGCCCGTTCCGGGGCAGCAAACGACATCGCCAAAGTGGACCCTGCATGGCATGAACTGCCTGATGAAAAGGGCTGGCCATTCCTTTTTTCCCGTGCTGCTCCCGAAGCCCCCAGCTGTCTGAAAAATCTCCAAAAAAACCTTTAAATTTTTTGTTTGGAGGGAAAAAAACTGACTTTTTTCCCCCCGGGTATTTGTAATGATGGTGCAGGTT
>NW_027219199.1:0-8047 GCF_027580195.1 Bos mutus
TTTCCACTTTGCTTGTAGTTTCCTTCGTTGAGCATAAGCTTTTAAGTTTAAGTAGGTCCCATTTGTTTTAGTTTTGCTTTTATTCCCATTATTCTGGGAGGTTCGCCAGAGAGGATCCTACTGTGCTTTACACCAGAGAGTGTTTTGCCTATACTTTCCTCCAGCAGTGTAATTGTTTGCGGTCTCATGTTTAGATCTTCGATCCATTTTGAGTTTATATTTTGTGTGCGGTGTTAGCAAGTGTTGTAGTTTCATTCTTTTATGCGTGGTTGCCCAGTTTTCCCAGCGCCCCTTGCTGAAGAGATTGTCTTTTCTGCATTGTACATCCTCGTCTGCTTTGTCAAAGATAAGGTGTCCGTAGGTGCGGATATGTATCTCTGGGCTTTCTCTTTTGTTCCATTGACTTATGTTTCTGTCTTTGTGCCAGTACCATACTGCATTGATGACTGTGGCTTTGTAGTATAGCTTGAAGTTAGGAGGCTGATTCCTGCAGTTCCATTCTTCTTTGTCAAGATTGCTTTGGCTCTTCCAGGTGTTTTGGATTTCCATACCAGTTGTGAAATGACTGGTCCTAGTGCTCTGACAAATACTGCTCGTAGCTTTATAGGGACTACACTGACCCTATCGATTGCTTTGGATAGATTTTAGTCCTCTATTTACTATTGCAGGAGGGCCAAATGTCCAGCATGAACTGACACCAACACCAATGTGTACACAAGGAACTGGGGTTTTAAAGGGAGAATTTGGGAATAGGCAAGGGGAATCATGGGAAGTCTATAGAGTCAGAAAATGACAGTTTGCCAGAACGTGCGCAGGGGGTGTTGGTCCATGCGGAATATCTGGGTTTGCTAACCCTGTTACCTCTTAAAGGCAGGCTTTCTGCCGTCCCGTAGAGACTGGGCAACGGGCCCTATCCTTAAGTGTTGAGTGGAGCACATAGTCACTTCTATTGGCAGCCTTGAGTTTTCGTAGGTGGGGACTTTAAAGGGGTGGGGGTCATCCAAGGCATGCAGCCTTGAGCTGTTGGAAACTTAAAGACCCAGGTGCAGGCCTTACTGAGAAAGGGCTCCGTGGAGCCTTGCTCAAATTTGGCTAAGGTGAGAGTCGTTTTCCCTTGAAAGCAGAGAAACTCGAAGAGTGTGGATTGGGCCCTGCTCCCACCGCCGCTTGGAGCTGGGACAGCCTTCCCCAGGCGGTGGGGAGACCAAGCACATTTGCTTTTTCAGGTGTCCAGCAGAACGAGATCACACAGAAGCCATCAACCTCCACCATCACCCTGGTGACCAACACGGATTCGTCGCCCCTGGTCCCCAGCTCAGGACCCACGAGCACCCTTGCATCTTCGGTCAGCCCGCCCATCGCCACCGCTTCAGCTGATGTCGCTGCAGGCACCGCCGAGTACGCTAGCAGAGTGAGTGCCCGTGGTTGGATTGGGGAAGCCCAGCTTTGGGTCTTTCCAGGAATTAAAGGGGACCAGGAAGTGGTGGAATCCCTCCCCAACTCACCTGTTCTCTTGGCCTGGTCCTTGTTAGGGATGTGGTGGCCAGGCTTGCCTGCTCTGTGTTCACTTGTGGGCACACTCTCCATTTTGGTTCTGTCTTCTGTCTTTTAAAATTTATTTTATTGAAATATAGATGATGTAGAAGGGTGTATGAATTTCGACGGTACAAGAAAATGATTCAGTTATATACACGCATACTTTTTCATATTCCTTTCCATTATGGCTTACCACAGGATATTGATTGTCGTTCCCTGTGCTACACAGGAGGACCTTGTTGTTTATTTTACGTATAAGAGTTTGCACCTGGTAATCCCAGATTCCCAAAGCGTCCCGTCCACCACCCCAGCCCTCCTCTCTACTTCTCTCTTAATTTGCAGAGTGCTTTCATGCTCACTGTCTAATCCAGGCAAGTAAAGCTTGCTGTCGGATGAGGGTGCTCTGGAGTGATGTGCAGGTTCATGTCTGGAGAACCCGGGGAGTGAAAATCACCACCAGAATTGCAGCTCTCTGGGGAGTCCCTTCTGCTCCCTGCTGGGGCCTAGAACAGGAGTTGCTACACAGCTGTAGAATGAAAGCGGGTTTTTGAGTGAACACCTTATGTCTTTTGAGAGAAAGCCTAATGTCTCATTGGGCTTCATATCAGTAACACTTTTGTTTCATGTGTACAATTTGTAAGGTCTTTATTGAATTTGTTGTAATATTGCTGTACTTTCCTTCTTTCAAAACGTTTTGGTGTCGTTGACTACAAGGCTTGGGGAATCTTATCTCCCTGAGTAGGGAATCAAAACCGTACCCCCCACATTGGAAGGCTAGGTCTCAACCAGTGGGGTTTCAGGGACGTCCTCACACCCATGTTACAGATGAGCACACTGAGATCTGGCCAGGTCCAACAGGTTGTCCGGGGTCACATAATCCGTGAATGTCTAATTGGCATTTGAATGGTAGCAGCCAGGATCTAGAATCCCCGCTTGACCTGCCTTAGAGCTCGCTTGTGAATTCACACCAGGCCGGCTGACCACGGCTGTCCGCTGTCCCCAGACTGATTGTTCTTACATGTGGCTTTTGAAAGCAACCCTGCTCAAGAGTGAGTGTGGCTAAAGAGGAAACATCCAGGTCTTGGGGTTAGGGCTCTGAGTTAGTACTTCTGTCCCCCCATTTTGCATAAAAGACCAGGTTTTATCCAGTCTCAGAGTTTCAGAACATTCAGGGTTCCCCTTTCAGGTGTGGTCACATGCTCAAGGTTTTTGACTTACCTGTTCATCACCTTGAACAAGGATTGACTTCGTGTTTTCATTGACAGTGACTTCATACCTCAAGCGTGAAAATCACTTTATGTATGAAATAGAAAATTCCATATTTTGTGTAGGAAAATCGAGGCCAATTCTTTCAGTTGTTACATATACAGTATTCTGTAACTCATAACGCAAGTCAGCACACAGATTTTCAAATGAGAAAGATGAAAAATTCCGTATTTCGTGTTACCTTGTTTATGCCCAATTCAACGTGAAATACCAGAATTTCATATTTCGCGGGGAAAAGCTCCGTGCCTGGAGTTTCAAATGCCGACGTAGAGAAACCCATATTCAAGGCAGGAAAATCGGTGCCCGGATGTTCATTCATTAAATACAGAGAACTGCATGTTTCATGTAGGAAAATCACGACCCAGATTCTCCTACATGAAATATAAAAAGTTCATTAGCTCATGGATTAAGTCTCTGCCACGATTTTCTTACAGAGGAAAGATAAGGACATGTAAGGAAATCCGTACTCAACAGAGGAAAAATCAGTGCCCCGGATTACATACGTAAAGTCATCAAAATTCCGTATTTTGTGTGCTAAAATCAGTGGCCTGATGTTCCTAAGTTTAATACACGACATTCCAGATTTCATGTGCAAGAGTCAGCACCCAGGTTTTCATACGGGAAATACACAGAATTCCAAATTTCATGCCGGCAAATAACACGTGCACCCATGATTCATATAACATATAGAGAATTCCATTTCCCTTTTGGGAAGTTTGTGGTGAGATTTTCACAGGTGAAACAGAGAGAATGCCACATTTCTTGGCAGAAAACTTAATGCATGTATTCTTTCGGGAAATAACGAGTTCCGCGCTTCACGTAAAAGACTGTTGCCCACGTGTCCAAATGTGACACAAACCTGGACTTCTCTGTGTAGAGAGAGATTTAGAGACGAAACATCTCTCCATCCGCAGATGCTAAGAACAGTGTCCCGCTAAGAGCCATGACTCACCAGTGCCAGAGGAATTGAAGTCTGCCCATTTATTGTACAGAGGCGCTTTCAAAGGAGCTCTGTTCTCATCCAGCCTCCAGGTGAGAACACACGCCAGCCTACCCCATCAGCCCAGGCCTGTGGGACTGGGACAGGTGAGAGGATCAACCTAGGACACCCTTTTAAGGAGTGATGTTTCAAACTGGCAAAGGCTGCACGTAGCAGCGCTAAGTGCTGCTACAGTTCCCAAACCTTAGAGAAAAGGGCAAGCTGTGTTCATATGGCTGGTCATGTCGGGGAAAGAATGCTCCTTCACTTGAGGACAGAAAACCCTTTGTGGCCGGGTGTCCTAAGGGCTGTGCGTAGCCCCTCTTCTGTGCCGGGGAGTCTGGCCCACTCTGGCTCTGCTCCTTAGCATCCTCCCTGACTTGCCTCAGGTGCTTTTGGCCTGCCTCTCCTTTCTCCTCAGGGATCCGTGTTTACACTTACATGCCTGTTTACATGTACAGCTTGCTCCGTGGGTGAGATCCCTGGGCTTTTCTCCAGGGCTTTTCTCCAGTGTTTCTGCCGCCCCAAGATCGTCGTACTTTACACAAGCTCTTTCATGTTTTCAGTGTGCATTCTTCCATCCCCCAGCCAGGCCAGTTCAGAGAGTTCACACACACATTTTGCCCAGCGCACATGTGTTTGCACGCGCGTGCACGCACACACGCACTCATACACACACTCACACGCTCACACACCAACAATTCTGAAAAGCAACTTGCACACATGCGGAACTTTGGTTTACTGATCCAGTATAATGGACTTTGGTAAGCACCACTCTTTTTTTTTTTTTTTGCCCGGTTGATGTTTTCACTCGCTAATTGATCAAGTCAGTGTCCTCTTCTACTTCTGTGGTATATCGTGGAAGGTGAATGGGAATGGCTCATGAGTGGGACTGATATCCAAAGAGGTTGGCAGGGTTGGAAGTCCTCACTGTGGACAGCGGAGTGACCTGTGCCTGTGTTCTCTACTCCTGTTGCCTTGGACTGGTTCGCCGTGCCAGTCGGGTTGGTGTGATTCCATTCCCTGGGCTTTCCTTCCAGAAACGACACAGAAATAGCAAGGGACTTTGAACTTGAAATTGATCTCGCACCGCCTTTTCCCTAGGCTATAGAAGGTCACTGAGGACAAGAACTCTTTAACAACTTTCTCTGTACAGAAAGGCAAGCCCCAATTCCTATCACCTGGGTGATGATTTACTTACAATCATGAAGAAATTCTGCATGGGCAATGCCAGTTTAATGATCAACACAAGGACACATGGGTAGGGGTAAACGTTAGTGTATTTCAACCGTGCGGTGCTGTTTATAGAACACTTAACAAGTCAACCCCAAACCGTTCCTGACACAAAAAAAAAAATTTCCTGACATATGCATTCCTGCAACATCTTTGCCCTCTGTGATCCTAATCAATATTCTCCCTGCAATGAGTGATATTCCTGCACGTCGGGCATTACTGTAAGTGTGTGGGTATTCTTGTTTCCACATGTGGGTCACTGTTAACTATTCCTGTGATAAAGCATTTCTTGATGTGCACAAATATCATGGAAGTCTTTCAAAAAGTCACAATTCAAGATGTTGGAAGCATTTGATCCAGGAAAGAAAGAATAGGTCCAATTCACATGCAGTCTAACAAAGATACGCAAACTTAACCAAAGAAGGAGTAAATACGAGCAATAGCACGCATGTAGGTTGAATAGGGACGTGCAAGAACTCAGACAGATGTGGCAGCAGAGCTGTGCATAATGGCACAAGCATGGGTGCAACATGAAAGAGGACAGGAGGCATAGGCAGACCCACAGGAAGAAACATCAACTCACATTCATGGGCAAACACAATGGAGACACCCAGTCTTCATTCTAAACAGAGGAAAACATGAACACATCCAGGGCACAGGAAGCAAATACAGCTCAGGCTGGTTGAGCCAGAATGCGCGTGAATTCATCACTAAACCGCCGAGTCTCACACGCATCGAAACTCGGCGGAAGAAAACCTTACACAACACATCCAAGTGTGCAGTCAACTCTAAGAGCACCTAGACTTTAGGGCCCAAGTGAAAGCCCTAGAGAGCCTGGGACACAAGTCACGGCAAGTCTCCAGAGGATGACCATCCAGTCAACGAAGACTATCTCTGCACTCCACTCGAGGACAGGTTAGAGCTAATGCCAACCCTGGTCCTGAAGCACTGGCAGGAAATATTAGGCACTGAGGGACCCTGTCCTAAACTTTTCTTGTCTTTAACTTCTTTGCAATGCCTTACGGAAACTTCTGAATGTGGGTAAATGCCATGCAGTCCCTAGAATGAGCCCAGTCCAAGGTCCCGAAAACCATGCCCCAGTATGCCATCTCACACCCGCTGTAGAGTTATCACACCATAGTTTCTGCTTTGTTTTGTTTTGAACTAGGACTGGGAAGACAGGTACCAGCCTGCTGGAGCCCCACGGATTCTTGGACCTTGACAGATTCAGAGAGTAAGAAGACATGTTTCCAGTGTCTCCTGGGCTGCTTGTTCAGAAAGCACCCAGAGACGGCCAAGCCTTGCCTTCTAGCGCTGTAGATGCGTCTCTGGAGAAGGGGCAAAGCTGGGGTGTACATGGTCAAATGCAAAAGCTGGCCCTGGGCAGGAGATCTCATGCAGGGCACCAATGCAGGATGTGAAGAGGACATCCATAAAACCTGTGAACTTTACCCTTTGCCCTCAAAAGAGATGCTGCTTCAGGGAGAAAAGTTGTAGAGTGAGAACTTCATGTGGGACAGAACTTCATGTGGGACATCACCCTCAGGCATGCCCACGGTGGAGCCCTTCTATCTGGGATGAGAGGACAACAGTGGGGGGACAGACGTTGAACTCTGCCTACTCCATTTGTGCCAGTCTGTCTTTTGCTCAATCCAGAGGTGGACGCGATTCCAGAAAGCAGTCATCTACTTCAGAAGGACCACCCTAAGTGCTGACCAGTCCCTCAGTGAGCTCCATATGCTCCAGCTGTTCCCACTGGCCCTTGGCCCACACAGTAGTGGCAAAGCCCTGGATGAAGGACAGCTCCTTTGTGGTTGAAAACATTCTGTGCTGAGCCATTCCACAAGGAAGAGAAACTGTCACCAGAGGGCTGGTGAGAAAAAATGCTTTTTCTACAGCTTGGCCTGACAGAGGGCCTTGGGCAAAGAGCTTAAGCCTTCCTGGAAAAAGGGATATTGACCCCTGAGCTGCAGCAGCAGCAGCAGCAGCAGCAGCAGCATGGGACACAGACCACATGGCTGCATAGGCTCACCCTAACAGCCTCTTTCCCCTCACTTCTGCCCCTGGACACGCTATACCGAAGCTGAGTTCTTGGAAAAAATAACAGAGTTCACATGAGCTCTAACATCTACGATGGGATCTGTTTTCCTTTATCTGATTCCTTGCAATTTCTCTTTTCCCCTGGTCACCTTTGCCAGAAACTAGTATCCTCACTGCCTTCCCACCCCTCACTTTCTCCCTAGGCCACAGCCCCCCTCCATATACCTTATACACAATCCCCTAAGATGTTACCTGGAACCCTAGCTCTGGGAAGCAGACTCTCAGCAAAGCTGACCGTGCACTCATATACACACTCATACACATGTGGCCTTCGAGGTTCATAGGGAGTTCAATGATAAGGCTTTTCCTTTGTTCTGTACCCTTATTAAAGTGTCTGATGATAGGCAACAGAGAAGATACCTGGGCCACCACCTTCCAACAGAATTGCATTCCACTGTTTCAATCTCTGGCCCTTGTTCACCAGACCCTTTCCACGAACAGCCACATTTCCCTTGTAAAATTGCCAGACCCACAGTCAATAGGCCCCTCATCTTCCTTCTCCGTCCTCCCCAACCCCCACCCCACAGGAAGAACGTCACCCCCTGACACAACCCCAACATACGACTTAGCCCCCTCTATGAATCTCCACAGACTGGTAATTCCCACGCGGTGAACTGACACTCGTACATGCAGCTGAAGTGTTTGTCCTGAGGACCTGCCCAAACAATACACGCACACATGCAGCTGATGCTTTTATTTTTCCTTTGCAATGAATTCAGGGTTACTGGTGTCTCACTGTCGATCCACTTCAGCACCAGACCACTCTTCACTACTTTCCCGCCCAAGAGAACTATGCTGGCCATTGGTCTTCACGTGAAGCAGCTTCTTCGGTTTTCTTTTTTAGGTGAAGGGGGCACGCCATCGTTAAGTGTCTCAAAAGCTGGGGGATCGGGTTCCTTTCAAAACAGAGAGACAGAGATATGTACACTTACC
>NW_027219200.1:0-4964 GCF_027580195.1 Bos mutus
GTCAACTCTCACATCCATACATGACCACTGGAAAACCATAGCCTTGACTAGATGGACCTTTGTTTGCAAAGTAATGTCTCTCTTTTGAATATGCTATCTAGGTTGGTCATAATTTCCTTCCAAGGGTAAGCATCTTTTAATTTCATAGCTGCAATCACCATCTCTGCAGTGATTTTGGAGCCCCCAAAAATAAAGTCTGACACTGTTTCCACTGTTTCCCCATCTATTTCCCATGAAGTGATGGGACCAGATGCCATGATCTTCATTTTCTGAATGTTGAGCTTTAAGCCAGCTTTTTCACTCTCCTCTTTCACTTTCATCAGAGGCTTTTTAGTTCCTCTTCACTTTCTGCCATAAGGGTGGTGTCATCTGCATATCTGAGGTTATTGATATTTCTCCCGGCAATCTTGATTTCAGCTTGTGCTTCTTCCAGCCAGCATTTCTCATGATGTACTCTGCATATAAGTTAAATAAACAGGGTGACAATATACAGCCTATGGGATGGTCTTGATCCCTGTCTCTGTACAATGTCACAAACCTCATTCCATAGTTCATCAGGCACTCTATCTATCAGATCTAGTCCCTTAAATCTATTTCTCACTTCCACTGTATAATCATAAGGGATTTGATTTAGGTCATACCTGAATGGTCTAGTGGTTTTCCTACTTTCTTCAATTTAAGTCTGAATTTGGCAATAAGGAGTTCATGATCTGAGCCACAGTCAGCTCCTGGTCTTGTTTTTGCTGACTGTATAGAGCTTCTCCATCTTTGGCTGCAAAGAATATAATCAATCTGATTTCAGTGTTGACCATCTGGTGATGTCCATGTGTAGAGTCTTTCTTGTGTTGTTGGAAGAGGGTGTTTGTTATGACCAGTGCATTTTCTTGGCAAAACTCTATTAGTCTTTGCCCTGCTTCATTCCATATTCCAAGGCCAAATTTGCCTGTTACTCCAGGTGTTTCTTGACTTCCTACTTTTTGCATTCCAGTCCCTATAATGAAAAGGACATCTTTTTGGTGTCCAGTAGCATCTTGGGGCACCTACTGACTAGAGTTCATCTTTCAGTATCATCTCTTTTTGCCATACAATGGCTCAGGGTTCTCAGGCAAGAATACTGAAGTGGTTTGCCTTTCCCTTCTCCAGTGAACCACATTTCTCAGAACTCTCCACCATGACCACCTGTCTCAGGTGACCCTACATAAAAGCAATTTCATTGAGTTGAAAGTCTGTTTGCTATTTATTAATTGCAGATGTTTTAAAGTCTGAGACACTTTTTATAAGGTATATCAAAGTATATTTATTTAAGCAGAAACACTATAAATATGTCTCTATATATTTCTACAGTGGAGTTTTTAAATTTGTTCCACTTACATTAAGTATGTATCTACTATTTTTTCTACTCCTTCTTGGCTCTCAGTAACTACTAAATTCCAATAATATGAATTTGTCACCCAGTGCACTGAGCCAGCTCAGATTGAAAGCAATGAACCTTTAAGAAAGCAGTCAATTTCTTCTTTCTTTTTCTTTTCTTTATAGTGATTCAGATTTAATTTTATATGTAGTGAAATGACTCTAAAATAATCTCTCAGAAAAAGTATTTTGTTGAGACAACATAATTTTGATATAAGAAGATAAAATAATATTCACAAGGCATCTAAACAAATTGCTTGTAGTTATTTCTTTGTTTTTAAATATTGAACCATGTTTATGACCAATTTAATTTAGTGGTTTTATTTAGAGATTTGAGAGTTTTCTAGATGAGGATATTGACGCCTTGACACATATGTGATTCTTAAATTATAATCCCTTTATCTTTCCAGCTAAAATATAGAAAAATTACCATTTTTTCATCTTTATAGAACATATTAACAGAATCTGCAAAAAATATAGCTTTAATGAATTATCATTTTGAACAAACTTAAAATAAAACAAATTACATTTCCATATATATATATATATAAGGGAAAACATTTTATTTAATATACTTCACATTTTAACATGAGAAATCATATTGTAAATAAGATAAAATATCTTTAATTATTTGAGTAAAATGCATGTGTATTTAAAATGTTAAAAACATTCACATTTTCTTTACAGATCATTTTGTATTTATACATATTTTGTTAAATATATGTAATCTCTTTTCAAAAAATGTAAATATTGCTCCAAAAAGAACATTTTTAATGATATAATGCATATGTCAACATTGCTGCTACTGCTGCTGCTGCTATATTGCTTCAGTAATCTCCAACTCTGTACAACACAGATGGCAGCCCACCAGGCTCCCCGTCCCTGGGACTCTGCAGGCAAGAACTTATGGAGTGGGTTGACATTTCCTTCTCAATGTCAACATTAGCAGACATGCAAACATGTTGTCAATTTTAGGTAAAATGTATTAAGCTAATTTTGATCTTCTACAATAAACATAATTGAAAACAGAAGATTATAAAACTATTTTTGAGTTTAATGAATCCAAAATGCAAATAGGTTCCATTCAAGATCAAGATTGGGGTTCTAAACTATTTTGTGGTTAAGGGTGAATAGACATAAGTCATGGGACATAAACATTGAGAAGAAATTGGAAAGATAATGAAATCATTAAAGAGAAGTAATGCACTTTCATACTTTAAGGTGTTTGTTCATATGAGGACACTTTAGCCTTTGGTCAAATCACCAATACATTAAAGTTCTCTTCTGACTACAGAACTCACCTAAATAAATACTCATTTTTATCATCTTATGTTTCTTGACATATTTCACATTATAGGTGGAAATGTTGTATTTAAGAAAAGGCAAAAATAGAATAAAATATTTGAAATTCCTGTTTCTATCTGTCATGTATATAATCATCCTATGACAATGGCTAGTACTAGATACTTTGCTCTGTACAAACTCAAACTATTTTACAGGAATCTACTTAGTAAGTTGTCATTATTGTCCACTCTATTGATAGAAAAATTATATAACTGGTTAGTTTCATGGATTTGAAATCACGAAGCCTGGGTTTCTGGTTTGCAAACCTGTAAAGTTCTTTGATGTTCATGATATTTAAACACTTTCAGCCCCTAGAAAGATGTTTTGGGTGAACTGATGAGATCTATAGTTTAATGATAGCATATGAATTGTTCCAGCCAGTTTCTGGCTATTGCAGCAGAAGTGGAGAGTTGTTGGAAGGCAGGGCTTGAATGTATAGCTTCAATTTGATTATTTTGCTTCAAACCCTCTGCTCCTCAACTTTTGTAAGAAGTTGATTTATTTTCTATCTCATATTATCATATACAGAATGAGATAATATAGGTACCCTATGGCTAAAATAACTAATCAGATGTAAAACTTTATATCTGTAAAGCAATTTTTAGATTGAAATTCCATTAGATTCCATAATATGTTCAATGTTTGTTTAGTTCATACTTCCAGACAAATAAATAAGAAAAAGAAATAAATAAAGGCTCATTGAAAAGACTCTGATGTGAAAGGCTAAAGATGAAGGAGAGAGGGAGGGCAGCAAAATATGAGATGGACATGAATTTGGGCAAACTCAGAAGAAAAATCAAGTGGGTCTTAGGAGTATCACTATGGAACAACTACTGGAGGTGATATAACTACAGTTGAGCCATTTCAAATTCTAACACCCGTCTGTTAAAGTGCTGCACTCAATGTAAACAAATTTGGAAAACTTATCCCAGTAGCCACAAGTCTGGAAAATGTCAGCTCATTCCAATCCCAAAAAGACAATGCCAAAGAGATTCAAATCATCTCACAGGTATATTTTACATGCTAGCAAGGCTATGTTCAAAATTCTCAAGCTAGGCTTCAACAGGTATGTGAACCAGGAACTTCCAGATGTTCTAGCCAGAATTTAGAAAAAACAGAGGAACAAGAGGAAAGTGCCAAAATCTATTTGTCTCATAGAAAAAGCAAGAAGAATTCAGAAAAACATCTACTTCTGTTTCATTGATTATATGAAAACATTTGACTGTGTGGATCACAGCAAACTGTGGGTGAAGGTGCAAGAAGGAACTAAGATCATATCAGACTTTATTTTTTGGGCTCCAAAATCACTACAGACGGTGACTGCAGCCACAAAATGAAAAGACTCTTACTCCTTGGAAGGAAAATTATGACCAACCTAGATAGCATATTCAAAAGCAGAGACATTACTTTGTCAACAAAGGTTCATCTAGTCAAGGCTATGGTTTTTCCTGTGGTCATGTATGGATGTGAGAGTTGGACTGTGAAGAAGGCTGAGCGCCAAAGAATTGATGCTTTTGAACTGTGTTGTTGGAGAAGACTCTTGAGAGTCCCTTGGACTGCAAGGAGATCCAACCAGTCCATTCTGAAGGAGATCAGCCCTGGGATTTCTTTGGAGGGAATGATGCTAAAGCTGAATCTCCAGTACTTTGGCCACCTCATGTGAAGAGTTGACTCATTGGAAAAGACTCTGATGCTGGGAGGGATTGGGGGCAGGAGGAGAAGGGGACGACGGAGAATGAGATGGCTGGATGGCATGGCTTACTCAATGGACGTGCGTCTCTTGAACTCCAGGAGTTGGTGATGGACAGGGAGGCCTGGGGTGCTGTGATTCATGGGGTCGCAAAGAGTCGGACACGACTGAGTGACTGATCTGATCTGGTCTGATCTGATGACATCTGGTCCCAATGCTTCATGACAAATAGATGGGGAAACAATGGAAACCATGACAGACTTTATTTTCTTGGGCTCCAAAATCACTGCAGATGGTGGCTGCAGCCATGAAATTAAAAAAGACACTTGCTCCTTGGAAGAAAAGCTATGACCAACGTAGACAGTGTATTAAAAAGCAGAGACATTACTTTAGCGACAAATGTCCATCAAACCAGTCAGTCTAAAAGGAAATCAGTCTTGAATATTCATTAGAAGGACTGATGCTGGTGATGTTATTCCTTACAATCAATATACATAGGTATATAGAATATATTAAAAAT
>NW_027219201.1:0-6962 GCF_027580195.1 Bos mutus
ATTTTCCCTGCCTGAAATTCTTCCCGCCAACTCCACCCTGGTTTACCTGGGTTCAGCCCTATGGACCTCAGCGAAATGGTGCCTCTGGAAAGCCTTCCCTGACACCCAGGTTTTGTAGTGGGAAGAGCCCCTCTATAGGTTCTCAAAGGATCTGCCTGTGATGTATCATTAGAGTCGTCTCAGTAAGTAGGAACTCTGTCTTCTTCTTCTCACTTCTATTCCTGAAACTTATTACATGCCTCCCTAGCTCATCGTAGGTGCTCAGTATTTACTTAGTGTGTGAAAGACAGAAAAGCTCTTGGAAGCCTCAAGGGTCACTTGGCTCCCAGCACTTTTGATCTCTTTGTATATTTGGCTGAGTCAATTCTTTCCTTTCCTGGGTTGATGTGTACACTATATTGAGGCACAATCTAAGGCATGAAGACATATCCATACATAGAGGTTCTTGCTTTCAAAGAACTTGCAGCAATTTCTACAAGTTAGGGCTTTTCAAATGCTCTAGAAGAATGTGAACGTTCAGTATGCTCCATTTTCATTTCAAAGAAAGATCGTTTGACTTCCATAGCAAAGGTGGAGACCTTCCAGCGTTGAGTCAGACTTATACCTTGACCATTTCAGGCAAGTCTTGTGGTTCCTTCTACTGGTGTGTGGCTCTTGCAGAAATGTGAAGATCTTCCATCGTCCTCAGACTTTGGTGTCATTTGCAATCATCCAGAAAGCTTCCAGGTCTAGGTTCCAGACCACCACCACACACAGTCAGTAGCCACGGAGTGGATTCAGGAATCGCGTTGTTCACGGCATTACCGTTGATATTGTTGCTGCACTCAATGCAGTGGGCAGGGCCTGGATTATCCACTGGGTCTCATGTGGAATGGAAAGAAGGGCTCCCCCACACACCCCCCCCACTGTTGACAGCCTTGTGACAGTGAAGCGGTCCCCGAAACAAGAATCAGACAAACCAGAAGCCCAGATGATAGTCCTTGAGATGAAGGAACTAAGCAGCTGGTTGCGATGGCACCAAGGAAAGGTTGCTCTTTTTGTCTGCCCCTCTACTCCTTTCTTCCTGGGCGCCTTAGGGTTTTGTCATGGAGATTTGAAAAAAAGTGCACAAAAGTCATATGTGTTGAATCAAGATTTTGCATTTAACCATCTCTCAAAAGGAAGAGAGCTTCACCTGCATGTTTCTTTCAAAACCGTCAATTGCTTTTTCAATTCTGGGGTTTCTCTCTTGCCTTGTTCAGTTAGCCTTAACAGTAAAAATCAACGAAAACTACATAAAGATTCAAAGATACCAACAAAGGACAGCTTCTGTTTTTGAAATCATCTTTCCATTTAGTAGAACACGAGCTCTATTCTTTGTATTTTGCCTAGAAGGTGCAATGTCCTGGTTCAGATGGCAAGGCATCCGCCAGGGAGACTGGGGTTTGATCCCTGGGTGGGAGGAAGATCCCGCGGAGAAGGAAATGGCAACCCACTCCCAGTATCCTCGCCTGGGAAATGCCACGGACAGAGGAGCCTGATGGGCGCAGTCCATGGGTTGTATTAAAGTTGGGCTCAACCCAGCAACTACGAACACAAGTATTTCCAAAGACCACACTCAAGTGTGTGTGTGTGTGTGTGTGTGTGTGTGTGTGTGTGTGTCTGTATCTCCTCTTGCCGTCTTGGAGTCTGTCTCGGGATCTTCATGTATTTCTGCCTCTGTATCTCCTGACAGCCAGCCGCCGGCCCGTTCGTCTGGCCCCCGCCTCTCCCAGGCGCTCTGGCTCTGGCTGAGAGCTTCGCCCAGGCCAGCTGTCTCCCTTAGGCGTGGAGTGCGTCACAGTGTCTGTGTGTCTGTCTGTGTGCCTGCCTGTGGCTCGTCTGCTCTCTCAGGAAGGTCGAAGGCTTGGCGTGGGGGCAAAGGGGGGGCCTCGGTAGTGCGAAGGGGAGGGGCTGAGGCGCTCCGGTCGACCGCGCCTCCCTGGCTTCTGCTGGGTTTGGGCACCGGACAGGTGCCGGGCAAGTTGGGTGCTCAAGTTTGCTGCGCCCTAGGCCCGCAGGAGGTTCAGAGGCCCCTGGGCCGCTGGGGTTGGGAGGCGGCGGGAAGACCGACACATCTGGGGCGCGCGGGCCTGAGCAGCGAATGGGATCCGGGAGGCTCAGCCAGCCAGCGGCCGGGTCTGGAGTTGCGCGGGTGGGAGGGCGCGAGACCTCCCGCCCCTCAGCCCAGCCCCAGGCCCCAGCGCGCGCATGCCGCGCGCCCTCCCGGTCAACGGGGGTCTGGAAGCCCCCTCGGGCCCCAGGCCCGGCCAGGCGCTGCTGGTCTGGTGTTGGCGGTGTTCGAGGCGGGCGGCGTCAGCAGGCTGGATCGGTCGCGGTCGTGCGGCTCAAGTACAACCTGCGCCCGCGGCGAAAGTCGCGACCCGTTGGCCCGACCTGCAGGGCAGGCGAAAGAGGCGGCGCCAAAGGCTCTTGGGCGCCCCTGGCCAAGCGCCACTGTCTCAGGCCGTATCAGCCTGAAGGCGCCCGATCTCGTCTGATCTCGGAAGCTAAGCAGGGTCGGGCCAGGTTAGGATCTTGGATGGGAGACCACCTGGGAATCCAGGTGCTCCCGAGGCTTTGCCTACCAGAAAGGGTCGCTAGCCCCCACCCAGGGCCTCCGATTCTTGGATCCCCACGGCCCCAGCCCCAGCCCGGGCGCGAGGCGGCTGGCCGGGCCGACTCCCGCTGCAGACCTGGGTTGCCTCGCGCGGCCCGCGAGACCCCTCCGCGTCGCATTCGGCCCAGGACACCCGGCGACCGGCAGTCCGTCTCCATCTGGGGGCTCCTTTGGGCCTCAGGCAATCCCTGGGCTTGCACGGACTCCCGCCCAGAGCCCCCCCCCGCCCCACCCCTGCCTCGCGGGCCATTCCATGGACTGTATGCTGCCTTGCGCTGAATAGATGTGCCCAAGCGGGGCATCTATCTTATTCATATACCGTGGGTGTGTGTGCCAACATAAGTCGGACTGCTGAACCATCGCTACTTCTTTTTTAGTTCCTTGGAACCTCCATATTCTTTTCCATACCGGCTCTAGTGGCGCCCATTCCTACTCCCGTGGAGAGAGTTCCCTTTGCTCCCACATCTTCTCCAGCACTGGTTATTGACAGACATTGCAGTGAGGCCCAATCGGACTCATGTGAGTGGTCCCTCCTTGGAGTTGGAGTTGAGCCTCTCAATCATTAGTGATGTGGGCAAGATGACCTTTTAGAAATACAGATGCAATGCTGTCACCTCCTGCTCCAACGGCTCTCGTATTTTCCCAGCATATTGAAGATCGACCACTTCCCTTCAGGCTTGCTCCTCCGTTCTTCTCTGATGTCTTTTGCCTGGAATGCCCTCTGCACTCTTTGGCTTCCATCCCATAGGGCATTTTCGTTTCTTGAATGTCCTAAGTTTCCCTGGTCACATAGCCTTCCAAGATGCTATTTTCCTGCCTGAAATTCTTCCTGCAACTCAACCTGGTTTACCTAGGTTCCAACCTGGACCTCAACGAAATGAGTGCCTCTGGAAAGCCTTCCCTGACACCCAGGTTTTGTGGTGAGGAAAGGCCCCTCTATAGGTTCTCAAAGGATCTGCCTGTGATGTATCATTAGAGTCGTCTCAGTGAAAGCAGGAACTCTGTGTCTTCTTCTCTCCGCCTTCTATTCCCTGAAACATTACATGCCTCCTAGCTCATCGGAGCTGCTCAGTATTTACTCAGTGTGTGAAAGACAGAAAAGCTCTTGGAAGCCTCAAGGTCACTTGGCTCAGCACTTTGAGTCTCTTTGTATATTTGGCCAGTCAATTCTTTCCTTTCCTGGGTTGATGTGTACACTATATTTGAGGCACAATCTAAGGCATGAAGACATATCCATACATAGAGTTCTTGCTTTCAAGGAACTCAGGCGAAATAATTTGGGCTAGCAAACCAGACTGTGGGATATCTACCATGCGAAAGCCAGCCTAACCTAAGACACACGCCAGCCAGCGTGCGGAACAAGGACTAAACAGAGGTAGCGGCTGCAAACCTTCCCCCTCCGGTGACAGGCAGCCAGAGCGGAAGGGCAATCTCAACCCCAGAGACATTATCTATAAAACTGGCTTCTTTTGCTAACTAAAACTTATTGGGGTCTGGGCGGTCAACATCTGCCTGAGAAGGTGCGCGGTTTTACACCCAGATAACCAAGTGGCGGGAGGCGATAAGTGCAGCATTGGCGCTCGCCAAACACCTCATCACCTGAGCTGCTCGGACCTGGGAAGGCACAAAGCGCAGCCCCAACTGAGTCTGCGCCTCTGAGGACTACCTGAGTGCCTGAACCTGGCGGCTTGGACCTGGGAGGTGCATGCAGCCCAGGGCCAGCCTCGGATTGTTCGGCGGAACAACCTAGAGCCTGAGCAGTGTGGGCAGGGAGGCTACAGCGCGTGGCTGGGGCAGACCCAGTGTGGCTGAGGCACTGCGGCGCTGCGCCAGTGTCATTTGTTTGCAGCATCCCTCCCTCCCTCCCCCCATAAGCGCGACTGAACAAAGAGAAGAAATACAGCTCCACCCACCCAGAACACCGACACAAGCTTCCCTAACCAGGAAACCTTGACAAGCCACCTCTACATACCCCACACACAGCGAGAAGCATACAGTAAAAGAACTCCACAAACTGCCAGAATACAGAAAGGACTCCCAAACTCAGCAATTTAAACAAGATGAAGAGACAGAGGAATACCCAGCAGATAAAGGAACAGGATAAATGCCCACCAAACCAAACAAAGAGGAAGAGATAGGGAATCTACCTGATAAAGAATTCCAAATAATGATAGTGAAATTGATCCAAAATCTTGAAATTAAAATGGAATCACAGATAAATAGCCTGGAGACAAGGATTGAGAAGATGCAAGAAAGGTTTAACAAGGACCTAGAAAAATAAAAAGAGTCAATATATAATGAATAATGCAATAAATGAAATTAAAAACACTCTGGAGCCAACAAATAGTAGAATAACAGAGGCAGAAGATAGGATTAGTGAATTAGAAGATAGAATGGTAGAAATAAATGAATCAGAGGATAAAGAAAAGCGAATTAAAAGAAATGAGGACAATCTCAGAGACCTCCAGGACAATATTAAACGCTACAACATTGAATCATAGGGGTTCCAGAAGAAGAAGACAAAAAGAAAGACCATGAGAAAATACTTGAGGAGATAATAGTTGAAAACTTCCTAAAATGGGAAGGAAATAATCACCCAAGTCCAAGAAACCCAGAGAGTCCCAAACAGGATAAACCCAAGGAGAAACACCCCAAGACACATATTAATCAAATTAACAAAGATCAAACACAAAGAACAAATATTAAAAGCAGCAAGGGAAAAACAACAAATAACACACAAAGGAATTCCCATAAGGATAACAGCTGATCTTTCAATAGAAACTCTTCAAGCCAGGAGGAATGGCAAGACATACTTAAAATGATGAAAGAAAATAACCTACAGCCCAGATTATTGTACCCAGCAAGGATCTCATTCAAGTATGAAGGAGAAATCAAAAGCTTTTCAGACAAGCAAAAGCTGAGAGAATTCTGCACCACCAAACCAGCTCTCCAACAAATACTAAAAGGATATTCTCTAGACAGGAAACACAAAAATGGTGTATAAACTCAGACCCAAAACAATAAAGTAAATGCAGCAGGATCATACTTATCAGTAATTACCTTAAGCGTAAATGGGTTGAATACCCCAACCAAAGACAAAGACTGGCTGAATGGATACAAAAAACAAGACCCTACATATGTTGTCTACAAGAGACCCACCTCAAAACAGGGGACACATACAGACTGAAAGTGAAGGGCTGGAAAAAGATTTTCCATGCAAAGTGGGACCAAAAGAAAGCAGGAGTCACAATACTCGTATCAGATAAATTAGACTTTAAAACAAAGGCTGTGAAAAGAGACAAAGAAGGTCACTACATAATGATCAAAGGATCAATCAAGAAGAAGATATAACAATTATAAATATATATCCACCCAACATGGGAGCACATGCAGTATGTAAGACAAATCTAACAAGTATGAAAGGAGAAATTAACAATAACACAATAATAGTGGGAGACTTTAATACCCCACTCACACTTATGGATAGATCAACTACGAAGGGAGGGCTGAGGCGCTCCGGTCGACCCGCGCCTCCTGGCTTCTGCTGGGTTTGGGCACCCGGACAGGTGCCGGAGCAGGTTGGCGCTCCGTTCCCGCTGCGTCTGCCCATGGGAGGTTCAGAGCCCCTGGGCCCCGGGGGTTGGGGCGTGGCGCGAACCATTACATCTGGGCCGGCGCGGGCCTGGGCAGCGAATGGGATCGGGAGGCCCGGCTCAGCAGCCGCGGCCGGGTCTGGAGTTGCGCCCGGGTGGGAGGCGCCGAGACCTCCGCACCCCTCAGCCCAGCCCCCAGGCCAGCGGCGCCGCGCGTACACGCGACCTCCCGGTCAATAGAAGTCCTGGAACCCCTCGGGCCCGGGCCCGGCCAGGCGCTGCTGGTCTGGTGTTGGCGGTGTTCAGGCGAGGCGGCGTCCAGCGAGCTGGAGTCAGTCGCCCGGTCGTCTTGGCTCAAGTGCAACGCGCCCGCTGACCGAGAGGTGCGGCCGTTGGCCCGACCTGCAGGGCGAAGCGAAAGGAAGCGAGCGCCCAAAGGCTCTTAGGGCGCCCCAGGCCAGCGCGCCACCGTCTCAGGCGTATCAGCCTGAAAGCCCGATCTCGTCTGATCTCGGAAGTAAGCAGGGTCGGGCCTGGTTGGGATCTTGGATGGGAGACCACCTGGAATCCCGGGTGCTCGAGGCTTTACCCTACCAGAAAGAGTCCCTTTAGCCCCCGCCGCGCATCGATTCTTGGATCCCAGCCCCAGCCCTCCGGGCCGCGGGAAGCGGCTGGCAATTGAGGGGGCTTCATTTCATTTGCGACTCCCGCTGCAGACCTGGGTTGCGCGC
>NW_027219202.1:0-3232 GCF_027580195.1 Bos mutus
TTATCAAGCAGATGAGCAGGCAGGTGTCAGCAGGGCTCAGTTGCGATTATCAGCAGGCAGGCAGGTTCGCGTGGCTCAGCTGTGATTATCAAGCAGATGAGCAGGCAGGTGTCGCAGCTCAGCTGGCGATTATCAAGCAGATGAGCAGGCAGGTGTCGCACGCAGCTCAGCTGCGATTATCAAGCAGATGAAGGCAGGCGGTGTCAGCGATAACAAGCTCAGTGGCGATTATCAAACAGATGAGCAGGCAGGTGTTGCGCGGTTCCAGTCAGCTCATCAGATGAGCAGGCAGGTGTGAGCTCAGCTGGCAGATTATCAAGCAGATGAGCAGGCAGGTGCTCAGCGGCTCGTCAAGCAGATTATCAAGCAGATGAGCAGGCAGGTGGCGTGGCTCGGCTGGCGATTATCAAGCAGATGAGCAGGCAGGTGTCGCGCGGTTCAGTTTGGCGATTATCAAGGATGAGCAGGCAGGTGTCGGGCGGCTCAGCTGGCGATTATCAACAGATGAGCAGGCAGGTGTCTCGTGACTCTGCTGTACGTTACCAAGCAGATGAAAGAGGCGAGGTGTGGCAGCGGCTCGGCTATCGTTATCAAGCAGATGAGCCGGGCCGGTCGCCGTAGCGGCTCAGCTTGCGTTATCAAGCTACATGAGCAGGCAGGTGTCATGCGGCTCAGCTATGGAGTTATCAAGCAGATGAGCAGGCGAAGGTGTCGCGCTGGCTCCGGCGATTATCAAGCACATGAGCAGGCAGGTGTCGCGGCTCTACTTTCGATTATCAAGCAGATGAGCAGGCAGGTGTCTCTACGACTCAGCTAGCCAGATTATCAAGCAGATGAGCAGGCGGGTGTCGCGTGACTCAGCTGGCGATTATCAAAGCAGATGAGCAGGCAAATTATCCTCAGGCTGTCTGAAGAGCAGGCAGACTCTGGCTCAAGCTCGAGGTATACCAAGCAGATGAGCAGGCGGGTGTCGCGCGGCTCACTTTGCGATTATCAAGCAGATGAGCAGGCAGGTGTCGGGGCTCAGCTGGCTAGTATCAAAAGCAGATGAGCAGGCAGGTGCGGCGGCTCAGTTTCGATTATCAAGCAGATGAGCAGGCAGGTGTCGTGCGGATCACTGGCGATTATCGAAGCAGATGAGCAAAGGCAGGTGTCTGGCTCTCAGCGAGCCTGATCAACAGATGAACAGGCAGGTGTCCATGGCGGCTCAGTTTTGATTATCAAGCAGATGAGCAGGCAGGTGTCGATGCGGATCACCTGCAGCGATATCAGGCAGATGAGCAGGCGGGTGTCCGCGCGGCTCCAGCTGTACAGTCAAGCAGATGAACGAGCCAGGTGTCGCGCGGCTCAGCTGGCGATTATCAAGCAGATGAGCAGGCAGGTGTCAAGCGGCTCAGCTGGCGATTATCAAGCAGATGAGCAGGCAGGTGTCGCGCGGCTCAGCTGGCGATTATCAAGCAGATGAGCAGGCAGGTGTCGCGCGGGCTCAGCTGTCGATTATCAAGCAGATGAGCAGGCAGGTGTCGCGCGGCTCAGCTGGCGATTATCAAGCAGATGAGCAGGCAGGTGTCGCGCGGCTCAGCTGGCGATTATCAAGCAGATGAGCAGGCAGGTGTCGCAGCGGCTCAGCTGGCGATTATCAAGCAGATGAGCAGGCAGGTGTCGCGCGGCTCAGCTGGCGATTATCAAGCAGATGAGCAGGCAGGTGTCGCGCGGCTCAGCTGGCGATTATCAAGCAGATGAGCAGGCAGGTGTCGCGCGGCTCAGCTGGCGATTATCAAGCAGATGAGCAGGCAGGTGTCGCGGCGGCTCAGCTGGCGATTATCAAGCAGATGAGCAGGCAGGTGTCGCGCGGCTCAGCTGGCGATTATCAAGCAGATGAGCAGGCGGGTGTCGCCGCGGCTCAGCTGGCGATTATCAAGCAGATGAGCAGGCAGGTGTGTCGCGCGGCTCAGCTGGCGATTATCAAGCAGATGAGCAGGCAGGGTGTCGCGCGGCTCAGCTGGCGATTATCAAGCAGATGAGCAGGCAGGTGTCGGCGCGGCTCAGCTGGCGATTATCAAGCAGATGAGCAGGCAGGTGTCGCGCGGCTCAGCTGGCGATTATCAAGCAGATGAGCAGGCGGGTGTCGCGCGGCTCAGCTGGCGATTATCAAGCAGATGAGCAGGCAGGTGTCGCGTGCGGCTCAGCTGGCGATTATCAAGCAGATGAGCAGGCAGGTGTCGCGCGCGGCTCAGCTGGCGATTATCAAGCAGATGAGCAGGCAGGTGTCGCGCGGGCTCAGCTGGCGATTATCAAGCAGATGAGCAGGCAGGTGTCGCGCGGCTCAGCTGGCGATTATCAAGCAGATGAGCAGGCAGGTGTCAGCGGCTCAGCTGGCGATTATCAAGCAGATGAGCAGGCAGGTGTCGCGCGGCTCAGCTGGCGATTATCAAGCAGATGAGCAGGCAGGTGTCGCGCGGCTCAGCTGGCGATTATCAAGCAGATGAGCAGGCAGGTGTCGCGCGGCTCAGCTGGCGATTATCAAGCAGATGAGCAGGCAGGTGTCGCGGCGGCTCAGCTGGCGATTATCAAGCAGATGAGCAGGCAGGTGTCGCGCGGCTCAGCTGGCGATTATCAAGCAGATGAGCAGGCAGGTGTCGCGGGGCTCAGCTGGCGATTATCAAGCAGATGAGCAGGCAGGTGTCGCGCGGCTCACCTGGCGAGTATCAGGCAGATGAGCAGGCAGGTGTCGCGCGGCTCAGCTGGCGATTATCAAGCAGATGAGCAGGCAGGTGTCGCGCGGCTCAGCTGGCGATTATCAAGCAGATGAGCAGGCAGGTGTCGCGCGGCTCAGCTGGCGATTATCAAGCAGATGAGCAGGCGGGTGTCGCGCGCGGCTCAGCTGGCGATTATCAAGCAGATGAGCAGGCAGGTGTCGCGCGGCTCAGCTGGCGATTATCAAGCAGATGAGCAGGCAGGTGTCCGCGGCTCAGCTGGCGATTATCAAGCAGATGAGCAGGCGGGTGTCGCGGCGGCTCAGCTGTCGATTATCAAGCAGATGAGCAGGCAGGTGTCGCAGGCAGGTGTCGCGGCTCAGCTGGCGATTATCAGGCAGATGAGCAGGCAGGTGTCGCGTGGCTCAGCTGGCGTTATCAAGCAGATGAGCAGGCAGGTGTCGCGCGGCTCAGCTGGCGATTATCAAGCAGATGAGCAGGCAGGTGTCGCGGCTCGGCTGGCGATTATCAAGCAG
>NW_027219203.1:0-4824 GCF_027580195.1 Bos mutus
AGAGGAAAAACAACAGAATGGGAAAGACTAGAGATCTTCAAGAAAATTAGAGATACCAAAGGAACATTTCATGCAAAGATGGGCCTGATAAAGGACAGAAATGGTATGGACCTAACAGAAGCAGAAGATATTAAGAAGAGGTGGCAAGAATACACAGAAGAACTGTACAAAGAAGATCTTCATGACCCAGATAATCATGATGGTGTGATCACTGACCTAGAGCCAGACATCCTGGAATGTGAAGTCAAGTGGGCCTTAGAAAGCATCACTACGAACAAAGCTAGTGGAGGTGATGGAATTCTAGTTGAGCTATTTTCAAATCCTGAAAGATGATGCTGTGAAAGTGCTGCACTCAATATGCCAGCAAATTTGGAAAACTCAGCAGTGGCCACAGGACTGGAAAAGGTCAGTTTTCATTCCAATCCCAAAGAAAGGCAATGCCAAAGAATGCTCAAACTACTGCACAATTGCACTCATCTCACATGCTAGTAAAGTAATGCTCAAAATTCTCCAAGCCAGGCTTCAGCAATATGTGAACTGTGAACTTCCTGATGTTCAAGCTGGTTTTAGAAAAGGCAGAGGAACCAGAGATCAAATTGCCAACATCTGCTGGATCATGGAAAAAGCAAGAGAGTTCCAGAAAAACATCTATTTCTGCTTTATTGACTAGTTAGAACTGACATGGAACAACAGACTGGTTCCAAATAGGAAAAGGAGTACATCAAGGCTGTATATTGTCACCCTGTTTATTTAACTTATATGCAGAGTACATCATGAGAAATGCTGGACTGAAGAAACACAAGCTGGAATCAAGATTGCTGGGAGAAATATCAATAACCTCAGATATGCAGATGACACCACCCTTATGGCAGAAAGTGAAAGAGGAACTAAAAAGCCTCTTGATGAAAGTGAAAGAGGAGAGGAAAAAGTTGGCTTAAAGCTCAACATTCAGAAAACGAAGATCATGGCATCTGGTCCCATCACTTCATGGGAAATAGATGGGGAAACAGTGGAAACAGTGTCAGACTTTATTTTTTTGGGCTCCAAAATCACTGCAGATGGTGACTGCAGCCATGAAATTAAAAGACGCTTTACCTTTGAAGGAAAGTTATGACCAACCTAGATAGCATATTCAAAAAAGCAGAGACATTACTTTGCCAACAAAGGTCCATCTAGTCAAGGCTATGGTTTTTCCTGTGGTCATGTATGGATGTGAGAGTTGACTGTGAAGAAAGCTGAGCACCAAAGAATTGATGCTTTTGAACTGTGGTGTTGAGAAGACTTTGAGAGTCCCACGACTGAGTGACTGAACAGCCAGCTAAACCCCTAGAATCCTGCCCAACATATTGGAGGTGAGTTAACAGGGTAGGGAACCAGACAGGTAAGGAGGGCATCTTAAGGGCAAGACTTGAATAAGCTCCAAAGATGATCATCTCCTCCCTCCTCCGAATGAAAGGAAATAAGAGCAGAAAGTGTCTAGAGATACTAGTAAGAGTGTGGAAACATACACAAATAGGCAGGGCTGCCAGGGCCTCAAGGGAGAGAAGTGGAAGAAATTATATATGGACAGTAAAGAAGGAGGCTGACTCACCTTGCTCATCCCGTCCTAACCCAGAAAGATACATGTAAAAAAAAAAAAACTAACTGAGGCCTCAGTGCCTACCCATTTCCTCAAGGCTATGGTTTCTCCAGTGGTCATGTGTATGGATGTGAGGAGTACACTGTAACAAAGCTGGAGGCCAAAATTGATGCTTTTAAAACTGTGGTGTTGAGAATCCATGCTTTTAACTGACTGCATAATTCCAACCAGTCCATTCTAAAGGAGATCAGTCCTGTGTGTTTCACCCTTAGAATGATGCTAAAGCTATCCCGCTCTCTCGGCCATATTTTTTGGAAGAGTTTGACCACACTGTATAACATTTGGGAGGGATTGTTCCCACACCAGGATCAAAATGAGATGCTGCACTTACTTTGGGGGTGTGGAGGTGAACCACAGGAACTGCCAGGAGAAGTGATCTTTCAGAACTTGTCATGCTGCAGTAATCGGGCTTCATCACTATCACAGCATGTTTAATTGAATCACCGGAACTCAGCTGTGTCTCCAGCACTGTGCTGAGTTCTTCCTGTCCATTTTACAGCATGTGACCACCCTCTTCCCTGCTGTTAGGAAATGAAATGCCTTGCTGAGTGCCCCTACTTATTCAAAAAGTGAGCTTTCAGAGAAATTGGGAAACAAAAGGTCATACCACCCATAAAGCCCATTTTTGACCCCAGATCTGAGTAACCTTAAAGGTTGAGAGATCCTGGCCATGAAGGCTTATGTCCTCCTCAACAGAAAAACTGAGAAGGAAGAAGAAGCAGGTGCTGAGACAGCTGTCCTGCCTCCCTCCCCTCCCAGGGGAGCAGGAAAGATGCTCAGGTTGGAGGTTCTGCTGGGCCAGTGGGCAGTTCTATCCACAGAGTGTTTGCCAGTTTGTTAAAGGATGGTAACTTTCAGCTTGCTGATGGCCATATTGTCCAACGTGGGCCAGGATGACACTATTTCCTAGTTTTTCCAGTTACCAGTTCAAAATCCAGATTTTTTTTTTAAAAGAAAATCTCATGATTGCTTAATGTTAACAACAACAACAACAACAACAACAAAAATACTAGGTGGGAACATTTGCTTCCAAATGGGCTGAATTATGGGCAGAAATTGGCTCAACAGTCACCAATTTCAACCTCTGCTAGAACTGCCCAGCCCAGATAAAAAGAAATGAAGAAGAGATGTGGGTTCTGACTCCTTTGTGAGAACAAGAAAGAGAGGAAAAGAGACATTAAAAAATAAAAGACATCATTGCTCCTCTTGGCCTTGGTTAGGATTCAATCAAATGACTACTGCTGCTCATAGTGAGTTCAATCCTGGTGGGGAAACCAATCCCCTTGTAGACCTGGCCAGTCTGAGAAAAAAAAAGTCAGAAAAGAGTGAAGGATTTGAAACTCCACACAAGGAGTTCTGTTGTACTGTGAGCAACTGCCAAGAGGTAGATGCCTTGAGTTGCTAGTAGACAAAGAATGTAAAAAGAGCTGCAGTGAGAGAGAAAGTAAGATTGACAGAATAGGGATTTGGGTTACAGGAAGAAAGGCACATCGATCAGTACAAACAGCATACACTGCACCTGGGAGGACCCAGTTCTTGCCCTTTTGTGGGGGTGGGTTATTTAAGACAAACTTATTAGTTGCTCTCTCCCATTGTTCAACTGTGCTTCTATTTTTAGAGAGAAAATAACATTTTGGCCCTCTTTTAAGTAGACGGATATTTATTGGTGTTGAAAAGAAACATACATACAGAAGTTGCCCAGGGGACTGGGTTTTCCATCAGAGTAAGTTTTCCTGAGGCTGGGAGGAATATTAGAGCTTCAAGGAATAGGGAGGGTGATACCTAGACATCTTATCTGGTTGGAAATAGCTTGACCACGAATGAGATCCATGGTCATCCCTGCATGGCCACCCTGTTTGCCACAACAGAAGAGAGCTGAGGTTTGAGGTAATTTTGTACAACACATTCAGAAAGATGGTTCTGAGAAACAACATATCCTGGGCGGTTTTCCTCCGGAAATCCCAGGCAAAACATGGAACCCTTTTGGAGACAGAAGAAATGGTGCTATAGTTTTTGCATGATGGCCTGTTCTGGCTGGTTCACACATAATTGCTTTATTAACTCCAACACTTACTAGACCTCAAAGGTAATTCCTGCATCAAATTCCAACATTTATCTTAATACCCTCAGTTCAGTTCAGTTCAGTCGTCAGTCGCTCACCTGACTACCCCATGAATCCCATGAATCGCAGGCCCCAGGCCTCACCTATAAACAGTCCAACCTCACATCCATACATGACCACTGGAAAAACCATAGCCTTGACTAGATGGACTTTGTTGGCAAAAGTAATGTCTCTGCTTTTCAATATGCTATCTAGGTTGGTCATAACTTTCTTCCAAGGAGTAAGTGTCTTTTAATTTCATGGCTGCAGTCACCATCTGCAGTGATTTTGGAGCCCAGAAAAATAAAGTCTGACACTGTTTCCACTGTTTCCCATCTATTTCATGAAGTGGTATCAGGGGTGCCTTTGGGTCAACACTGTGGAGCTGTAAGGGAAGAAACAGGCTAAGGCAGAGGGGACTATCAACCTGTAACCTGGCCAGACGATTTGAGCTGACCCCATGTGAGTTTGGAGGATGATGTTCTTTTGGGTTGTCTCCGACACATCCAATGACCAGGTCTTTATACCTCTACCTGATGGATCATTGCATAGGCTGCCCTCACAGGGGACTTCAGGGATTTGTTGTTGCCTGCTGGCAGCACTTACAGCTGCTGGACAACAAGTCCCAGAAAGGAGGTCAGGACAGCATGTTCCATGTCTCCCTGGGCATGTATCACAGCTCCAGAGGTAGGCGGTGATGAGTACTGTGGAGGAGACTCTGATGACTGATGTTTGCCAAAATGATGCCTCAAAGATTACCCTTGAATACCCTCTGTTCTAAAAAATAGAGGAGAAGGTCCATGTAGGGAGACATCATCATTGTCCATGGTCAGCCCAGTTGTCACCTCTCTAGAAGTCATGTTAATACAGTTGTCATCCTAGGTAATCAGATTTGTATATTACCTGGAGCACCTCTCATGTTAAATGGAACCATACTCTAAGAAGGTCCTGTTGCCACCATCTTGAGATACTTTATTTTTAAACAAGGCCTGTCTTTTTCTGTTATGCATGTAGCCCACCCTGACTGTGTGTTCAGTTCAGTTCAGTTGCTCAGTCATGTCTGACTCCTTATGCACTCCCATGA
>NW_027219204.1:0-6298 GCF_027580195.1 Bos mutus
AATCATGGAGCTAAAAAGAAAGGAATCCCACTCAGCGGCAAAAATCATGGGCTGGGGGAAGCGGGGAATCCCCCGCTCAGCGGAAATTTTTCAAGGAGCGGCGGAACCGCGTCGGGGCAAAATGGGGGCCCCGGAAAAGCGGAAATCCGCGGCTCAGCAGGCAAAAATAATGGGCTCACAAGCAGAATCACCGGCTCAGCAGGAAAAATAAAAAGGGCTGAGCGGGCCCGAATCCCCCGCTCAGTGGCAAATTTCAGGAGCTGAGCAGACTCCTCAAGTGGCTAACGGACCCCTCCGGACTCGGGCTCGAACCTTTGACTGGGCGACCACAAACACAGGCCGCGGGAAAAAACCCCTAGAGCTGGCAGGCGGGAACCCCACGACTCGCAGACGTAATCAGGGCTGAGGGGCAAACCCCGCGCTCTGCGGAAATAATCGGGGTGAAGGCATGAAGTGATAACGTCTTCCGTGATTCACCCGGCTCTTCCCCCGGACGGGCAGGCTCTGGTCGCGGCTCAGCAAGCAAAAATCATGGAAAAGGAGGCAAAAGGGGAAAGCCCAAGACATAATCATGGGCACAAGGGGGAATCATGCATACAAGCAATAAACAAGGGCCACGAAGGAACCCCAAATTCGCAAGCAAAATCATGGAGCTGAGCAAGCGGGAACCCGCGTCAGCGGGAAATAATAGGGGCGGCAATCAGGAATCACCCCTCGGGAGGCTCTCAGGACCTGAGCAGGCGGGGTCAACAGGGGCAATTTTGGGCGAAGGGGTAAAAAGTGGAAAACGCTCTAATCACGTGACTCAGCGGCCCCTTTTCCCCAGACGGCGGCCTTTCCCCATAGAAGCAATCTGGGTGAAAAGGGGGAATCACGACTCAGCGGGGGTAATCTTGGAGCAAACAAGCAGGAATCCGCCTCGGCAGAATCAGAAGCCAGGCAGGTCGCGGCTCAGGGGAAAATATTGGAGCTGAGCAAGCGAATCCAGGGCTCGCAGGCAAAAAATACGGGGGTCCGCTCGCGGCAATAATTTGGGGGAGGGAAAGGAAACGCTCGCAAATTTTCAAGCTGGCGGGCAAATCACACAGCAAAAAGGAAATAAAGGGGAAACAGACTTTTGAAGTGGTTAAGCAGACTCAAAAACACGTGGCACCAGTCTCTACAATTTAGAGGGGGGCCCATTGGGCATCAGGAAAATGGTCCCCGGGCTCAGCAAAAACCAATGGTGCATCCAGCGCCAATCTGCCGCTCAAAGCGATTCGGGCAGCGGCGGAATCAAAAGCTCAGCAGGCAAATTAAAGCTGAGCGGCCGTCTCAGCCCCAGCGGGAAATTTCAGGAGCTGGGCGCGCCTGAAAATGCTAAGCAGCTCTAAACACGCGGCTCAGCAGCCTGGGCCCCCGGGGGCTGAGCAGCACCCCCAAACCCGAGAAATTTTGGGGCCCGGGCGGGCAATCCCTGAGCTCGGGGCAGGGGCAGAATCCCACCGCGGGCTTTAAAAAAGGGGGGCAAAATCGGGGGCTTTGGGCAGGGGGGCCAAAATCACCCAACTCGGGGCAAGCTAATTAAAAGGGAAAAAAGCGAGCGGCGGAATCCAAATTCAGCAAGCAATAATCATGGGCTGAGCGCAGAATCACGCGCTCGCGGGCAATCATGGGCTGGAAAGGGGGAATCCGCTCGCGGATAATCATGGGCGGGCAAGCGAATCACGCGCTCGCGGAAATACCCCCGGCCCTGGGCAGGCGGAATCAGGCTCAGCAGGCAATACTCCCCGGCCCGGCGGGCGGGAATCACGAACAGCAGGCAATAATCGGGCTGAAGGCTGAAAAAGGGGATAAGAACTCTTCCGGACTCGCGGCTCCCCTGGACTAGCGGCCTTTACGCAGCTCAGCAAGAAATAATCAGGGAGCTGAGCAAGCGGGAATCCGGGCTCAGCGGCCTTCATTGAACTGAGCGCAAATCAAGCAGTCGCATCAATTCAGAATCTGGGCAGGGGGGAATCCCCAGCTCAGCAGGCAGAAATTTGGGCTCGCGGAATCCCCGGCTCGCATGGGGGGAAGCTGAGCGGGGGGGAATCCGGGCCCGGCGGGCTAATGGGCGGGCAAGCGGAAATCCGGCTCAGCAGGCAATCCTGGGCGAAAAGCGGAACCCCGCAGCTCCCCGGGCCAAGTCAAGCCCCGGGAATAAAGGCTCGGGGGCTAATCTGGGCTGACGCAATCGCCGCTGGGGAGCAAAATCTGGGCTGACGACTGAAAAAAAGGGGAAGCCTCTAACCCGGACTCAGCGGCTCCCCCGGTCCCGAGCGGGCAAATCAAAGCGGCGGGACTAATCACGTGATCAGGCCAGTCATCAGCTAAACAGGTTAATCATGGCAGCGCGTTCCCATTCACAGGCGGATAAAGATAAAGCCCGGGCCCGGGGGGGGAAAACAGCAATCATGTGACAGACATGCAATCCGGACAGAAACCAAGCGTGACTGAAACCTATCCCGTGACTGAACAATCCGTGCCCACAACGTCAGGGGGCTTCATGCCTGACACTGACGAAGCGCATCCTCCTCATGCCATCCCTCCTCAGGAAGCAATAATCAAAAGCTGGCAGCCTTCCCGCAAGGGCACTAATCCGGGAAGGCGGGTCTTGGGGGAGACAGCTGAAAAATGCTAAGCGACTCTGAAAACACGTGCTCGTTTTCACCTTGGCAAAAAGGGCCCTTGGGCATCCGAACACCCAAAAAGGGGCGGGTCAGGAAACCTGGGGCAGCTCTGCGGCACCTGGCCCCGCTCAGCAGGCAAACTCATGGGCTGGGGGGGCGGAATACCCCAGCCAGCAGGAAAAATCAAGGGCTGGCAGGCCGAATCTCCAGCTCGCCCAAATTCGGCAGGGGCTGCCGAAAAGAAGCGCCTCCGTGCTCAGGGGCCAAAAAACCTTGACTGGCAGACACCAAACCGTCAGCAGACAAACCTTCCCGGGTTGGGGCGGCGGGAAACCGCGCTCGGGGACGGTAATCGGGGGGAGGGGGGCCGAAACACGCCTCAGCGGGGCAATATGGGCGGCAAAAAGGGAAACCCGTCGGGGCAATAAAAATTTGGGCTCAGCAAGCGGGGAAAACCCCAGCTCACGGGGAATAATCAAGAATGGGAGGCGGGGAAACGCGCGCTCGGGGGGGCTAATCCGGGCAGCAGCAGAATCCCAAACTCGGACAATACTCCCCGGGCCGGCAGGCGGGGAAACACGCAACTCAGCGGGCAATCTCGGACCCGGCATAGGAAACCGCAATGCAGGGAAAATCCTGGGGCGAAGGCTGCTGAAGTGGATAAAAAGGGGGCAATCCCCGGTTCCGGGTTCTCTCAAAAATGGCAGGCACTAATTCGCAGCTCAAAAAGCAAAAATCATGGGGATGAGCAACGGGAAATTTTGCTCGCAGGGGAATTGGAGCTGAGCAAAAAGGGGAAACACGGGCTCGCTGCTTTAAAAGCGAGCAGGCAGGGAAACACCGCTCATCGGCAAACATTGGAGCTGGGCGCAGGAATCCGCAGCTCAGCGGCAATAATCATGGAGCTGAGCAAGCGGGTCATGCAGCTCGGGGAATTTTAGAAGCGGGGGCGGAATTCCAGCTCAGCGGCAAAATTGGGGGAAAGCAGGGAAGGGGTGGGGCGTTAATGGAGCTGAACAAGCAGAATCATGCAGCTCAGCAACAATAATAAAGGTTGAGCAGCGGGGTGCGCAGCTCGCAGCAATAATCGGTTGAAAACAGAATCCGCACTCGCTGGCGATAATCAAAGTTGGCGGGGAGGGTCCCCCCCGGGGGAAAAATTATACTAGCAAGCGGGTCCCCATTCGCCAATAATCAGAAGATGAGCAGGCAGGGTCACGCAGCTCAGGCAATAAAACTGCAGGCAAGGGAAAGGCCCCGCTCAGGAGCAATAAACATTAGCTGAGGAGGCAGAAACCGCGCCAGCAGGCAATCTCACGGACCTGGCGGCAGGAATCCGCCCCAGAGGGAAAATTTTGGAACTGAAAACCCGTTGATGGATAAGCGACTCCCTTCACGACTCAAAGGGGCTCCTCTCTCTGGATAGAATAATTCCCCAATCAGCAAGCAAAAACAGGAGCTGGGGCAACAGGGCCCATCAGCCTATAATCAAAAATGAGCAGGCAGGAGTCACGGCTCAACAAATTTTGGGCTGAGCAAGCGGGGTCCCAAACTCAGCAAGCAAAAACGAAGCTGAGCGGCAGGAATCCCCGGGCTCAGCGGCCCCCAAAAAAGCTGCAGGCAAAATCGCGCTCAGCGGGCAATAATCAGGGTGAGCGGGAAAAAACCGCAACTCACGGCAGCCCCACCCCCCAAACCCTGGAGCAGGGAAACACCACTGGGCATACTCCGGACCGACACGAGAAAAGCCTGGCACAATATTCCCGGGCAACGTACTAAGTGGATAAAGACTCTAATCACGGTTACTCTGCTCTCTAAACAAAGGGGACTTCGCTCACGCAAAAACAGGGATAGACAGGGTTGCGCTCGCAGGCAATAATCAGGGCTGAGCAAACGGAATCCCCCAGCTCCGGGGGGAATCTGGGCTGAAAACCCCGAATCCCAAAATCCGGCCCTTCCGGACCGGGCGGCGGGGAAACAGCTTGGAAACAAAAAATGGGGCTGAAGGCTGTAATGAAGTAAAAAAGCGTCAATCCGGGCTCACCCCGGGTCCTCCGGACTCAGGGCACCAAATTTCGCGCTCGCAAAATAATCATGGAGCCCGAGCAAGCAGTCAGGAGCTCGCAGAATAATCTTGGTTGGCCAGGAATCCGCACTCAGCTCAAAAACAAGCTAGCAGGCAGGAATCCCGGGGTCGGCGGCAAAACGGGCGCTGGCGATCCGCAGCCCGGCAGGGGAAAAAGGGGTGAGCAAAAACAGGGAAACCCGCTCGCAGGGAATAATCTGGGGCTGACAAGCAAAAACCGCTCAGCAGGAATTTTCAAAAACGGCAGGCGGGAATCCCCATTCGCGAACCCCAAAAAAATGGGCCCCAGCAAGCAGGAAACACGCACGCGGGCAATTTTCAGGGCTAGGGGAAACGGGAATCCGCCCAACAGACAATAAAATGGGGGCAAAATGGGCGGAAAAAAAGCAGCCGGGCGGAGCTATTCGAAGCTGAGCGGGCGGAAAGTGCCACGGCAAAATCAGGAGCTGAGCAGCTGAAGAAGTGGCTGCGCTCAATCGTATCGCCGGCTCTGAACCCGGTTGGAGCGGGAACTAACAGCTGAGCGGGACTAATCCCAAGCTGATAACCGGGGTCATAAACTAAACGGGGATTAATCATCAGCTAAAGCGCTAACCCCGATTGCAGGCCTGATCCGTACGAAACCCCTAATCCGTGGTTGACATGCACGATCTGGACGGCATCCTGATCACGGGGAAAGGGCCGATCGGTGCTAAACAGGGGCCATCACGTGCTGAGCATCCATCGGGACTGAAACCATCCTGCCGCCATTGATCAGGGAAATTTTATCAAACGGGCAAAACGCACCAGCTGGCGCCCCGCGTCTTTATCCTCACGTCCTCAAGGAATAATAAAAACTAAACGGCACTAATCCACTAAAAAGGCACTAATCCGAAGGGCAGTCTCTGGGGGTGGGAGACTGAAAAATTGCTAAGCAGACTCTAAAAAAATGACTCAGTACTCTCCGTGACTGAGCAGGGGCCGGTGGGCGCTCAGCAACCCATGTGCAGCTCGCAACCCAATGGTGCGCTGCGAAACCAATCATGCGCTCAGCAGGCAATACTCAGGGGCTGAGGGCAGGGGTCACCCGCTCAGCAGCCAAAAAACAAAAGGGGGCAGGGCCCAATCCCAGCTCAGCTGGGAAATTTTAAGACTGGGGCCTGCCTAAGTGGGTAAGAACTCTAAACCCGTGACTCGCGGCTCGCCCCCGGGCCCCAGCGAACCCAACTGCGGAGAACTAGTCCGGGCGAGCACGAAATCCCAGCTCGCAACGTAATCGGGCTACACCGATCCCCGGGTCTGCGGGGAATAATCATGGAGCTGAAGGCGTAATGAAATGCTAACAATCAATCCGTCCGGCCGGTCTTCTCCCCGGGGCTGGCGGGGGTAAAAGCAGCTCAGCGCAAAATCATGGTCTGAGCAAGCGGGGAAACAGCAGGGCACGTAATCAAGCTGAGAAAGGGGGGAATGCGACTCACGGCAAAAACGTGGTGAGCAAGCAAATCCGCGGGTCCTACAATCAAAGCTGGGCGGCAGGATCCGCTCGCGGGGGAAAACATGGGCTGAGCAAACAGGTCACGCA
>NW_027219205.1:0-4991 GCF_027580195.1 Bos mutus
CCTACCTGCTCATCTGCGATGTCGACAGCTGCGCGCGACACCTGCCTGCTCATCTGCTTGATAATCGCCAGCTGAGCCGCGCGACACCTGCCTGCTCATCTGCTTGATAATCGCCAGCTGAGCCGCGTGACACCTGCCTGTTCATCTGCTTGATAATCGCCAGCTGAGCCGTGCGACACCTGCCTGTTCATCTGCTTGATAATCGCCAGCTGAGCCGCGTGACACCTGCCTGCTCATCTGCTTGATAATCGACAGCTGGCGCCCTGCCTGCTCATCTGCTTGATAATGCGCCAGCTCATCTGCCTGTCTGCGTCGACAGCAATCTGGGCCGCGCGAGACACCTGCCTGCTCATCTGCTTGATAATCGCCACCTGAGCCCCGCGACACCTGCCTGCTCATCTGCTTGATTGTCTCCAGCTGAGCCCCGCGACACCTGCCTGCTCATCTGTGATATCGCCAGCTGAACAGCTCGCCACCTGCCTGCTCTTCTGCCTGATAATCGCCAGCTGAGCTGCGCGACACCTGCCTGCTCATCTTTTGATAATCGACAGCTGAGCCGGCGACACCTGCCTGCTCTTCTGCTTGATAATCGCCAGCTGAGGCGTGACACCTGCCTGTTCATCTCTGTGATGATGGCCCAGCTGAGCCCGCGCGACACCTGCCTGTTCATCTGCTTGATAATCGCCAGCTGAGCCCCGCGCGACACCTGCCTGCTCATCTGCTTGATATACGCCAGCTGAGCCCCGTGACACCTGCCTGCTCATCTGCTTGATAACGCCAGCTGAGCCGCGCGACACCTGCCTGCTCATCTGCTTGATAATCGACAGCTGAGCCCTGCGACACCTGCCTGTTCATCTGCTTGATAATCGCCAGCTGAGCGCGCGACACCTGCCTGCTCATCTGCTTGATAATCGCCAGCTGAGCCGCTGCGACACCTGCCTGCTCATCTGCTTGATAATCGCCAGCTGAGCCCGCGCGACACCTGCCTGCTCATCTGCTTGATAATCGACAGCTGAGCGCGACACCTGCCTGCTCATCTGCTTGATAATGGTGCCAGCTGAGCGCCGGCGCGACACCTGCCTGCTCATCTTTTAATCGACACAGCCGCCGCGACACCTGCCTGCTCATCTGCTTGATAATCGCCAGCTGAGCCGCGACACCTGCCTGCTCATCTACTTGATGTCTCCAGCTGCGCGCGACACCTGCCTGCTCATCTGCTTGATAATCGCCAGCTGAGCAGCGACACCTGGCTGCTCATCTGCTTGATAATCGCCAGCTAAGCCGAACGACACCTGCCTGCTCATCTGCTTGATAATCGACAGCTGAGCCGCGCGACACCTGCCTGTTCATCTGCTTGACTGTGGCCAGCTGAACCCCGCGACACCTGCCTGTTCATCTGCTTGATAATTGAAAACTGAACCACGCGACACCTGCCTGCTCATCTGCGTGATAATCGCCAGCTGAGCTGCTTGCGACACCCTGCCTGCTCATCTGCTTGATCCCCAGCTGAGCCGCGCGACACCTGCCTGCTCATCTTTTTGATAATCGCCAGCTGAGCCGCGCGAGCACCTGCCTGCTCATCTGCTTGATGGCCGCCAGCTGAGCCCCGACACCCCCGCCTGCTCATCTGTGATAATCGACAGCTGAGCCGCGCGACACCTGCCTGCTCATCTGCTTGATAATTGCCAGCTGAGCCCCGTGACACCTGCCTGCTCATCTGCTTGATAATCGCCAGCTACGTGCCGTGACACCTGCCTGCTCATCTGCTTGATAATCGAGCTGAGCTGGGCGCGACATCTGCCTGTTCATCTGCTTGTCTGGACAGCTGAGCGCGTGACACCTGCCTGCTCATCTGCTGATTGTCGACAGCTGAGCCGCGACACCTGCCTGCTCATCTGATTGATAATCACCAGCTGAGCAGCTCGATACCTGCCTGCTCATCTGCGGTAATCGAGGTGAGCGCGACACCTGCCATCTCCATCTGATAATCGCCAGCTGAGCCGCTGCGACACCTGCCTGCTCATCTGCGATAATCACCAGCGAGCCGCGTGACACCTGCCTGCTCATCTCTGTGATAATCGCCACCTGAGCGCGCGAGACCTTCCTGCTCATCTGTGATTTTCTAACTGAGCTCCGCGAGAGACCTGCCCTGCTCTTCTGCTTGATATACGCCAGCTGAGCAGCGCCACCTGCCTGCTCTTCTGCCTGATGCTCGCCGGCGTCCTCGAGCGACCTGCCTGCTCATCTGTGATTGCCACCTGAGCCGTCACTACACCTGCCTGCTCATCTGCCTGATGTCGCCGAAGTGAGCTGCGACACCTGCCTGCTCATCTGCTTGTTTTCTTCAGCTGAGCGGCTGCATACCTGCCTGCTCATCTGCTTGATAATCACCAGCTGAGCTGCGCGACACTTGCCTGCTCATCTGTTACGATAATCGCCAGCTGAGCCAGTGAAACACCTGCCTGCTCTTCTGTGACTTCGACAGCTGGAGCGCGTGACACTCTGCCTGCTCATCTGCTTGGTGATAATCGCCAGTTCTGCGCGACCCCTGCCTGCTCATTGCGGTGATAATCGCCACCTGGCCCACGCGACACCTTCCCTGATCATCTGTTCCGATTGTCTCAGCTCAGCCTTAACGAGACCTGCCTGCTCATCTGCTGGATGTCGCCAGCTGAACCCGTGACAACTGCCTGCTCATCTTTTGCTGATTGTCGCCAGTTGAGCTTCCCATAAGACCTGCATGCTCATCTGCTTGATAATCACCAGCTGAGACGTAGCGACACCTGCCTGCTCTTCTGCTGATAATCACTGGGTGAGCCCCACGCACGCTTGTTCATCCTTTGATAATCGCCAGCTGGACGCGACACCTGCTAACTCATCTGTTTGATATACGCCAGCTGGGCCCAACACCTGATCTTCGCGACAGCAGGCTGCCTATTCAACGGCCAGGATAATCGCCACTCCGTGACACTTGCCTGGTCATCCTGATAATGCCAGCTGGATGAGCCGTGCGACCTGCCTGCTCATCTGTGATAATCGCCAGCTGAACCCGACACCTGCCTGCTCATCTGCTTGATACTTGACAGCTGGTTGTGACACCCTCCTGCTCATCTGCTTGGTAATTGCCAGCTGAGCCCGTGACCTGCCTGTTCATCTGCTTGAAATCGCCGAAAACTGGGCGGCGACACCTGCCTGTTCATCTGCTTGAAAATCGCCAGCTGGGCAGGATGACACCTGCCTGCTCATCTTGATAATCGACAGCTGAGCGGCGGGAATGCCTGCTCTTCTGATAATCGCCAGCTGAACGCAGTGGCGACACCTGCCTGCTCATCTTTTGATATGGCCAGCTGAGCCCTGACACCTGCCTGCTCATCTGCTTGATATCGCCAGCTGAGCCCTGCGACACCTGCCTGCTCATCTGCCTGATAATTCGCCACCTGGGCGCGCGACACCCTGCCTCACTCTCATCTCTGTGATAATCGCCAGCTCAGCCACTGGCGAGACCTGCCTGCTCATCTGCTTGATATCGCCAGCTGATCCCGCGACGACTGCCTGTTCATCTATTTGATTGTCTCAGCTTAACGCGGCGACACCTGCCTGATCATCTGCTTGATAATCGTTTGAGAGCCGTGACACTGCCTGCTGGACGTGGCGATCGCAGATGAGCCCTCACTACCTGCCTGTTCATCTGGCGCTGATCGAAAGTGACGCCTTCCTGTAACTGCTCTTCTGGCGATTGGCGACAGCTGAGAGACCGTGGCACCTGCCTGCTCATCTGTCTTATAATCGCCAGCTGAGCCGCGCGACACCTGCCTGATCATCTGCTTGATTGTCGCCAGATGAGCTGCGCGACACCTGTCTGTCATCTGTCTTATAATCGCCAGCTGAGCCGTGCGACACCTGCCTGTTCATCTGCTTGATACTCGCCAGCTGAGCCGCGCGACACCTGCCTGCTTATCTGCTTGATTGTCGCCAGCTGAGCTGCGCGACACCTGTCTGTCATCTGTCTTATAATCGCCAGCTGAGCCGCGTGACAACTGCCTGCTCATCTTTTGATGTCGGCCGGTTGAGACCCGTGGCGACCTGCCTGCTCATCTCTGCTTGATGTGCGCCAGCTGACCTCGTGACACCTGCCTGCTATTCTGTGTGTCGACAGCTGAGCCCGCGACACCTGCCTGTTCATCTGTGATAATGTCGACAGCTGAGAAGCGCGACTCCTGCCTGCTCATCTGCTTGATATCGCCAGCTGAGCCGCTGGCGACCTGCCTGCTGATTCTGCTTGATAATTGCCACCTGAGCCCGTGACACCTGCCATCTCCTTGGCCGTGGCAGCCTGCTCATGCTCATCCGATGATGTCGACAGCTGAACCCCGCGACACCTGCCTGCTCATCTGTGATGTTCGACGGCTGAGCCGCCGCGACACCTGCCTGCTCATCTGCTTGGTGATCGCCCAGCTGAGCCACGCGCGACACCTGCCTGTTCATCTGTGATGTCGACAGCTGGGCCGCGCGACACCTGCCTGCTCATCTGGCGGTAATCACCAGCTGGCATTGCCGACCTGCCTGTTCATCTACTTGATAATCGACGGCGCGGCTGAGCGTGGAAGCACCTGCTCATCCTGCTTGGTAATGCGCCAGCTGAGCAAGCGACACTGCACACCGCTCATCTGGCGATGTCGACAGCTGATCAGCGGCGACACCTGCCTGCTCATCTGCTTGATAATTGACGGCTGAGCCACGCTGACACCTCCACTGCTCATCGTGATAATCGCCAGCTGGGCCGCGACACCACTGCCTGTTCATCTGCTTGAAAATGACAGCTGAGCGCGACCCTGCCTCTCATCTGTTGTACCAGCTGGCCTGGGCATTTCCGCTCTTTGCGCTTGGCCAGCTGGGCTGCGCGACATTCTGCTCATCTGTGATTCGACAGCTGGCGGGGCGACTCTGCCCGTTATCTCGTTGTTCCCCGTGAGCCCGGGGGACCTCCTCTT
>NW_027219206.1:0-9409 GCF_027580195.1 Bos mutus
ACATGTAATGATTCATGCAACCGTCACCCAGGCATTGCTTCCGCCTCTCCCTTTGCTGTGGGACACCAGCCCTTCCTCACAGGTACGGGCTGCCCCTTTGTGGCAAATCTCCTCTACTGTGGCCTCTGGGGAGACAAATGCCCAGATGCCCGCAGGGCTGGAGAACTTGCAAGAAAGATGTGCAAGTGCCAAAGCAGTTTGCATTTCCAGATGCAAGTTGAGGGGGCAAGTTGAGGGGTGCTGGTGGTGAAGGAGGGGTGAGGGGGCAGCAGGAAGTTAACTCACTTTTCAGACCTTTGATCAAGAGAAAGTTTTCTTCAGTAATTTCTAACTGTGGAAAGTACAAAACTTTGTGCTATTTAACATTTCCTCTTCTTTCTAGGGAAAGAGACTCCAATGGAGGGTACCTAATTTGCAAAGTTGATCATTGGGTGTGATGTTGAAAACGGAAAGCTAGGGGAGAGCTCTTGTTTTGTTTTGTGCACATAAAAGAAGATGAGGGAGAACAGGAGATAGAGAGAAGGGATAATAGGCTGGAGCCTGGAAACTGATCTTAGGGTCTGGCCCTGGATGTCAGATTTGGGGAAAAGAGAAGCCACTGTTGATCATATCCAGGGAAGAAGGACTTTAGTGGAAATAGAGATGCTTAAGGCCATCTTATGACATTTTACATTTATATGTAATTCTTCTTTCCCTTTTATTTCTATAGATAAGGCTCCGGTGAGATTGATTCGTTCACTTCTTTTTGGAATGCACGTTTCAATAAAAATGAGTACCATCCTTCAAATAGTCATCCATGAACCTCATAGACTCTTCTTAGATTCTACCAGCTGTGCATTAAAAGTAAAATGGGCCCAACTCAGGGACCCTACTTGGGAAAGTGCAATGAATTTTAAAGGGGTGGGTGGGAGAGAAATGAGACACTCTCAATGACACTTGCTTTCCTTGTTGTAGTGGTTTTCATATATGCTCCACACCTGCTCAATCCTTTCAGTCAAATAAGAGCAGTTGGGAAAATAAAAAGAATTCAGTTAACTGCATCCTGGAAATGTATGGAAATCATGCCTAGGGCAGCTCGAGTACTAGCAGATGGGAAGATCGGGGATTCCCTACTCACTGGTAGCCAGGCCATCCTTGTCTGCTTTGCCTATTTTGGGTAGACTGGACAAGGGGACTCCATTCCCCTTCACCAGCCAGGGGGATAATCCACCTTCATTGGTAACTCTAGATGCTGAAACTTCACAAGATTTTCTTCATTTTCTCTTTGATCTCTTTTCCGCCTACCTAATAAGAGAGGATTCACTCACTGCCTTGTTTCTCAGTCAGGACCCTTTTGGGGTTCCTTGGGGACAGGACTGAAGTGGACATCTGGTTTCCCCTAGGTGTCCCTCCTGGCTTGGGTGTTTCAGGAGCTCAGGCTGACCCAGTATGGAACTCCCAGTGGGTGGGCCACCTGGGAGAGGAGAAGGCTGTTTGCCAGTGTGGCTGGAGGTGTGGCCTCATGTATTGGACACCCCACTCAAACCCTCTTCTTCACATGCATTTCCTCCTCAGGGAAGTTCAAATAATGTAGCCTGTCAAGTTTCTCTACAGGCTGTACTCAAAGAGAGGTGAAACTCTGTAAGGGATGAGAGGAGCCTCACTGAGAAGACCCAGACTTATTCCTGGCAGCCCCTAAAGGGCAGGCTCAGAAGAGCTTGATTTCAAGGATGGAGACAAAGAAAAGGCTTCATGGCAGAAAACCACGCGATCTTGAGATGAAAATCTTCAATCCTAATGTCTAGATGAGCAGGGGGCCGAGTTGAAACCACCGCTGCACCCTGATCAGGAGAGTCATCTGCACAAATTCAGAGGCCAGGAACAGGAGAGACTGGGCACATCACTAAAGTTCTCTATCATGAGCGATTGGGCTCCCACCCTCACTCCCTGCCCGCTCTGTGACACTAGGCCCTGTGTGGAAACATCTTTTACTTTTTAAGACTGGGGGAAGGGGGATGGAGAGTTTCTCCCCGGCATCTAGTTGGAGGAAGGGTGGGGAGGTCACTAAACATGCTTCGGTCCTCAGGCAGAGTCCCATCCCGTGAAGAAGGATCCCGTCCAAAATATCAGCACTGGAGAAGTCGAGAAACCCTGGTGTAGATCAATATCCATACACCTGAGAGTCGAGAAACCACCAATTCCTGAGTAACTGGATGTGAGATCTGAGGAAAACTGTGGCGGCAGAGAGAACTCCAAGATTTTTGACCTGTGTGTAGAGAAGGATGGAGTTGGCATGGACTAAGGTGGGAAAACTGTAGGTGCAGCAGGTTGTAGGGGGAACTCATCCTCTGGGATTTTTCCCAGCAAGAACACTGGAGTGGGTTGCCACCTCTTTCTCCAGGCAGACTCCCTGACCCAGGAACCAAAGCCATGGCTCCCGTGTCTTCTACATCGCAGGCAAATTCTTTACCCACTGAGCCATCGGGGAGCCCTATAGCCGGGAAGATCTGTTTTCAAATGGCACTCGGGTCCTCCAGCCCATTGCAGGGAAGAGCCAAGCAACTAACACCACGTGGTGGCAAAGGAAAGTACCCCTTTTACTGCAGGAGAACTGGCAGCTGATGCTCAAAAGACCCCCAATCATAGGATGGCTTTCAGGCAAGTGTAAATAAAGACAGCGTGGAGGAGAGGGTCCCAGGGTGTGTCTGATCAGCTCCCTACAGTCTTCTGACTGGTTGATGGTGAGGTAACAAGGTGAAGTTTCTAGAATCAATATCATCTTCTGACCCTCTAACCGCTAACGGGTCCACGTGCTTGTGGTCAGCAGCTTCCATCTGGGTTCTATGAAAACAACCTCGGAATACGCGTCAAACATTGTTATCCATCGATGTCCTAAAGGGAGAAACTACAGGTCCTGTGATGCTGCTATATGACTCATTCATCGTGAAAATTGGTAGCAGGCCTCCTACCCGACTGCTGCTCTTTGTCTCTGCATGTTCTCATGCCTCATTCATCCTTGAGCCAGACTTTTGGCAACTCAAGGATGGCTCAGGAGACACAAGTTTTTCTCCACGCCGAACTGGGGAACACTGAGGTGTGGGTTAACCGAGAAAGCCCATTCGGGGATTGCTCGACTTTGGATCCAGAATCCAGTTCGCAGTCTTGGAGCCAGACTCCCGAGAACTTTCCATTCAAGCCCTCTTGGTTGCTGCATCCGCCCGAGTCCTTCTGGACGGTGGAGATGCGGGGTGTCCGTGAGCGGTCCCTTCTCACTCCGGGCACAACGCGTCCCGCCTCCTCCGGGCCCCTGGCCTCCGCTCCAGCTCCCCGGTCCCCAGCGACCTTCTGTTCTATTCACTCCCGGGCACCTCGCTAAGGCGGGTCACCAGTCCAAGTTCTGAGGTGCGGCCGGAATGAGGCAACTTGCTCCTGACTTGGGGACCAGGCGGGACTCGGGGGTGCTGGGTGCCTCACCTGCAGGTGCCTTTTCTGGGGGAAGAAGGCAAGGGATGGCCTTAGGAGAGGATTTCTGGCAGTGACGGCGAAGGCTCAAGACTTTAGAGAAGGCGCGAGACCTCCCCGGGGGAGAAAGGGAAACGGTGATTCTCGTCAGAGGCAAGAAGACGAGTACCCGGACTGTAAATCCCTGGTGGTCTAGTGGCTAGGATTCGGCGCTTTCACCGCCGCGGCCCGGGTTCGATTCCCGGTCAGGGAAACCTTTTGTGCAGCGTTTCATCCCCTGATCACCGTGTCGAGGAAGACTACAGTCGCCGATTCTCTGACCAGTGTAGTAGGTAGATGAGACGCTGCCGGGTCGGGGGGTCTGGCGGAGTGGGCAGTCGGCGCGGTTCCTGGAACAGCTTTGCGGAGCGCGGTCTGGAAGGACAGCGAGGGCCGCGGGGAGGGCAGGGTGTTGACCGTGAGTGTCGGTGGAGGGATGGGAGGCTGCACTGTGCCCGCGGGCTGCGGGCTCACACTTAACCGGGCACCGGAGAGACTGTGGTTACGAAGGTAGTTTTTCCCAGGATGAGGCTCGTCTACTGCGCTCGGGACCTGCAGATGCCGGGTTCTCCGCTACCGCGAACCGCGTTCGTGCTCTCCGCCGGTATCCCGTGGTTCATGACAGGCGACATCTCTTCCGTGGTGCCTCGCTGTGCTCCGCTCCCCAGATCCAGAGCGGGAGGTGCACCCCCAGCCAGCGCGCCACTGCTGCGAAATAGGGTCTGCATCCCCATCTGCCGGCTTTCCTATTTCGTGACCAAAGCGTCTGGATGTGTCCTGCGTCTTGAGGCACGCCTCCTGTCTGTCCACAAGTGCCAGACGTGCCTTCTCCTGCAGCCTGCAGCCGGCCACGCGCGTGTGGGTGCGCGCGCCCGGCCCCCACCTGCCGGGCTCCGCACTGGTCCGGGCGGTCCCTGCAGGCTGGCCCGGCGGGCATCTGCCAGGGAAAGGCCGCGCGGCCCGGGTGCCGGGAAAGAGTGAGAGGCTCGCTCGGAAGCCTCGCGCTCCACAGTCCCTTTGGAGCCAGGTCAGACGGAGGCACCCCTTCCAGGAATGCGGAGGTCCGAGGCCTGCCTCCGCCAGGAGGCTCCCGGGGCCGGCGTGCCGTATCCCTGGCCCGGCCTAGGCAACTTCCCACCCGGCTAGTCCGTCCCCCTTCTCCTCTTCCACCCCAGCCGTGTTCCTGCGGAGAGTCAGCGCTCCCTCCACGCGCCCCTTGCCCGTCGGCCGCCCACCCCCCAGATATCACCTAGCCGCCTCTCCGGTGCCTGCGGAGGGAGTTGGATCTCTCTTTTCCTGCAACGGGAGGAGAGAGAACGTGCGGACCCAGGTGGCAACCCGTTCCCTTGCCGGTTCTCTGGACTCTGCCCATCGAGGGGCCTAGCTCAGGACCCTGGGTCTCCCGCGGCCCAGGGAGCCGGCCAAGCTGGGGCCTCTCCCACTGCTCCTCAAGAAAGAGCAGGAATGTCCTCCGGGATCCAGAAGAGGCACCCGGGAAAGCATCCTGCACAAGCCGGGACACTGCGCAATGGACCCCTTCGGAGCAACGCTTCCGTCGGTGCGTCCTTCCCTCCGAGGGCTTCGGGCAGACAAGAAATCATCTAGGACGATGAGCTCTCCACTGGCTTGACTGAGACCGGAGAGAGGAAAGGAGGGTCTCTTCCAGGAGAGCAGCAGCACTGAAGCCTGTGGTCGCAGAGAGGCTTCTGGAGCCAGAGCGCCCTCTCTTCACCAGGGCTATCCAGGGGCTGTAGAAATCTCACCCGGCTGAGTCCGCCTCCTCCCCTGCTCCCTCCTCCTACACCTTCCCCCGTCTCCTACTCGCTCCTCCCGTCTTCGTTTTCTATTCTTGGTGGTCTTCGAGTGCCTCGGGACCTCTCACCTCCGCCACAGATTGCTTTTTTCCGGTAGTTCTGAGCTTCAAGTAAGGAAACGTATGCAAGAGTGCAACGAATGCTCAACAGTGGTGACCCCCCCCCCTTTTTTTTGAATCAGTAACATTATCTGAATTATCAGGATTGTCTCGTTTGTAACAATTGCATTTTCATTGTCGGAATATACTGATGTACATTTAAACCTTACATGTTGAGTAATGAATGGGTTCTGCTATTTCCTTATGAATAATGATGTGCAGAAGAATATTCTTACACATACATCCTTGGCAATTCTGTAGGATAGAGACTGTTCTTTTATTTATCAGAGGACACTTGCAGGTAGAAAGGTAGAAACTGGCCAGCGAGGTGGTGACTGGGAGGCACGCCAAATGCTGCTCCGTCACAGCCCTGGGGCTCCGTACAGTCCCAGTTCCCACGACTCCTTAAATTATCTTCTGCTCAGGGCTGCCTTCGGATTATAGTCCCTTTTCTTACTCCTTGTGGGTAGAACCACGACATAACTGGACTTGGCGCGTGGAGCAGGCAAAACCAAGCAGTGAAAAGTCTGGGATGAAAAAGTAACATGAGCACGATGCATTGGCCGGGAATCGAACCCGGGTCTCCCGCGTGGGAGGCGAGAATTCTACCACTGAACCACCAATGCCCCGCTCGTTTGACGTTCTGACGGCTCTCCGCAGAATCTCCAAAGCGACTGCGACACCCTCGGCGGGCAAACAAAAGAGATTCCGAAAGAGGCTTACACCGCTGTGTTTGGAAGACAGAGTTCACAGACTGACAGGCACTCGAAGCAAAGGCTTGCCAAGACAGGTTACAATCATGCAACAGCGTAAAGTGGGAACATTCAAGTGAAAATATAAAAATATCGGCGTTATTGGCTCACACCACAACTCTGAGAAAGACTCTTTTATAACCATACCACAGACCCATGCAGAAGATACATCGGAAATCCATCCAGATCCCTTGTTTATGACCCTCAGCCTCAGATTCTTACCTTAGAGGATCTGAGAAAATTATTCAACTTGCTAGGTTAGGCAAGTGAAATTCTAATCCACGTATGAAATAAGAAACAGAGGCAGAATCAGACTGTAATCAGAGGACGGAAAGGGCCAGAATCTAAATAGAGATAATGAAGAAATACACCATTTTTTTGGTATAAAATAGCGAGGCAGTCTTGTAAGCATTACAACAATAATATGTGTCAGCTTTCTAAGGTGTTCAAAGCATTTCGATGGATACGTGATATGCATAACCATTTAAAGATTAATTAATACTGTTTGCAACCAATGTTTGATTAAATGGAAGCATCTGATCTCCTAAACTGGACTCTGTGTTGTGCTGAGTTTTAGCATTTGAGACTCTGAGATGCATATGGGGCGTACGTAGGCTTTGGTGTTTTGGTTGTATAAGGAACAGACTAAATTCCAGAAAAGTATTGATAGGTGAAATGTTAACATGTTGGTCCTCTGATGAGACTGAAGTACAGAGTGATGTCTTTCCCTACTTCTCCCTAATGTATTTACACCAAGGCTTTGGTGGTTCAGTGGTAGAATTCTTGCCTCCTGCACTGGAGATTTGGGTTCGATTCCTGAGCTAATCCATGTGGGATTTCTTGTCGCCTCACCCAAAACTTAGGTTTCCACCAATACCTAAGGCGGTATGATGGAGGAAAATAGCAGCAGGTACCACTCATTGTAACTCTTAGAAAGTGCTCTCAACATCACATATTTTGCAGCCCTCACATACTGCGAAGAGATCATGTCTTTGAAGCTCCAAGTGTGTTTGCTGAATCCCTGGTTTTGCAAAACTTGAAACTACAACCATTATTACTTTTATCCTATCTTCTAGAAATGAAGATCAGGGAAAGACAGTAGCTGTAGCGGGAGAAGTGTTAGGAGTCCAGGAAGAAGGATGCTTTGTCGGAGCAGTTCCTTCGCAGATACAAGAAACTGGAGAGTGGAGCTTCTGACCTTCCTCGTGAGGTAGATCCCAGTTCTCAGATCTTGGTAAAATTCCAGATAGGAAACAATTTGTCTAGCCCAAGGATATTGACCCTTACCTGGAGAGCCGACCTCAAGGCAGCCATGCATTGGCCAAATCAGATCCGGGCCTCCTTTGGGATAGAATTCTCATCCACTGAACCACCAATGCCTTGGTTTTTAACCAACAGAGGTGCCTCAGGAAGTGGCTTTTTGACTTTTTTTTTTTTTTTTTGGAACAGGTTTCTTCGGTAGAGAGGTAGAAAAACTTGTTCCAAAAAAAAAAAAAAAACGACAAAAAAAAGCACCCGGTTAGTTAGGCATTCTCTGTTGGTTATACTGGACATAAACTTCTGTGCCAGGAGGATAAGAGAGTATATACAAAGAGGCTAACAAGATCTGATTTGGACAAAAGGGTGGCTGGTGGTGAGGGTAAACACACCAGGTAAGGGTCGGAACGAATTTGGGTGTGTTCTGGTGACTGACGGAAACACTCGAGAGACAGTGCCCACTGCTCTTAGGGAGACGCTGTGCCTGGGTCTGCTCATAGAGAGCTGAAGCGGAGGGTGGTATGTGATGCTGAAAGGGAGCTCGATGGTGTTGCATTTTAGCATTTGTGACTCTCAGACGTATAGGAGGCCTTGACTTGTGAATTAGGAGTTGTGAGTTGAAAGTGCAGGTTTGCAGTTTAGAAAAAGGTGCGGGAATACATGTCGATCTGGTTGATGGGGGTGGTAAATGAAAGCATGCTGGCCAGAGGCGGTGTGAGCCCTGGTGTTGGACAGAGGGCAGACACAGCCAAAGTTCTTCAAGGTCGAGGTGCTGCTCATTTTCCATCATTGAGCTCAAGTTATTGACTCAGCCTAAGTTTTAGGTTGGCGACTCAGAAATCCCATAACTGGATTACCTGCAGCTCCTATCTTTCAAAAAGTCATAATGATTCCTAAGTCCCAACATGTGGGGGAGTCCCCACCCCAGGTTCCTTTCTTCAGGGTAAATACCTCAGGGAAAAGTAGAGAAAGACATCACTCTGTACTTCAGTCTCATCAGAGGACCAACATGTTAACATTTCACCTATCAATACTTTTCTGGAATTTAGTCTGTTCCTTATACAACCAAAACACAAACCTAAAGCCTACGCCCCATATGCATCTCAGAGTCTCAAATGCTAAAACTCAGCACAACACAGAGTCCAGTTTAGGAGATCAGATGCTTCCATTTAATCAAACATTGGTTGCAAACAGTATTAATTAATCTTTAAATGGTTATGCATATCACGTATCCATCGAAATGCTTTGAACACCTTAGAAAGCTGACACATATTATTGTTGTAATGCTTACAAGACTGCCTCGCTATTTTATACCAAAAAAATGGTGTATTTCTTCATTATCTCTATTTAGATTCTGGCCCTTTCCGTCCTCTGATTACAGTCTGATTCTGCCTCTGTTTCTTATTTCATACGTGGATTAGAATTTCACTTGCCTAACCTAGCAAGTTGAATAATTTTCTCAGATCCTCTAAGGTAAGAATCTGAGGCTGAGGGTCATAAACAAGGGATCTGGATGGATTTCCGATGTATCTTCTGCATGGGTCTGTGGTATGGTTATAAAAGAGTCTTTCTCAGAGTTGTGGTGTGAGCCAATAACGCCGATATTTTTATATTTTCACTTGAATGTTCCCACTTTACGCTGTTGCATGATTGTAACCTGTCTTGGCAAGCCTTTGCTTCGAGTGCCTGTCAGTCTGTGAACTCTGTCTTCCAAACACAGCGGTGTAAGCCTCTTTCGGAATCTCTTTTGTTTGCCCGCCGAGGGTGTCGCAGTCGCTTTGGAGATTCTGCGGAGAGCCGTCAGAACGTCAAACGAGCGGGGCATTGGTGGTTCAGTGGTAGAATTCTCGCCTCCCACGCGGGAGACCCGGGTTCGATTCCCGGCCAATGCATCGTGCTCATGTTACTTTTTCATCCCAGACTTTTCACTGCTTGGTTTTGCCTGCTCCACGCGCCAAGTCCAGTTATGTCGTGGTTCTACCCACAAGGAGTAAGAAAGGGACTATAA
>NW_027219207.1:0-7860 GCF_027580195.1 Bos mutus
AGTGCATGGTCAGCCACGTGATCAGTGCATGATCAGGCACGTGAAGAGTGCATGATCAGTCAAGTGATCAGTGTATGATAGCAAGGTTATCAGTGCATAATCAGCCAGGTGATCAGTGCATGATCAGCCACGTGATCAGTGCATGATCTCCCACATGATCAGTGCATGATCAGCCACGTGATCAGTGCATGATCCGCCACGTGATCAGTGCATGATCAGCCTCGTGATCAGTGCATGATCAGCCGTGATCAGTGCATGATCAGTCTGCGTGATCAGTGCATGATCAGCCACGTGATCAGTGCATGATCAGCCACGTGATCAGTGCATGATCAGTCAGCGTGAAAGTGCATGATCAGCCGTGATCAGTGCATGATCAGCCACGTGATCAGTGCATGATCGGTCCAACCCTGCGTGATCAGTGCATGATCAGCCACGTGATCAGTGCATGATCAGCCACGTGATAAGTGCATGATCAGTCACGTGATCAGTGCATGATCAGCCGCGTGATCTGTGCATGATCAGCCCGTGATCGGTGCATGATCAGCCACGTGATCAGTGCATGATCAGCCCGCGTGATCAGTGCATGATCAGGCGCGTGATCGGTCATGTCAGCTTCGTGATCAGTGTATGATCAGCCACGTGATCAGTGCATGATCAGCCACGTGATCAGTGCATGATCGTCGCGTGATCAGTGTATGATCAGTCACGTGTCGGTGCATTATCAGCCTGGTGATCCGTGCATGATCAGTCCGTGATCAGTGTATGATCAGCCGCGTGATCAGTGCATGATAGTTCCGTGATCAGTGCATGATCAGTCACGTGATTTGTGCATGTTCAGCCGCGTGATCAGTGCATGATCCAGTCGTGATCAGTGCATGATCAGCCCGTGATCTGTGCGCATGATCCAGCCAGTGGTCAGTGCATGATCAGCCCGCGTGATCAGTGCATGGTCAGTCACGTGATCAGTGCATGATCAGTCTTCGTGATCAGTGCATGATCAGCCCGTGATCAGTGCATGATCAGTCACGTGTTCATGCATGATCTTCCATGTGATCAGTGCATGATCAGACATGTGTTCAGTGCATGATCAGCCATGAGTCAGTGTATGATCAGCCACGTGATCAGTGCATGAAAAGCCTCGTGATCGGTGTATGATCAGCGACGTGATCAGTGCATGCACAGCCCGTGATCAGTGTATGATCGGCGTATGGTCAGTGCATGATCGCTTCGCAGTCAGTGCATGATCAGGCATGTGATCAGTGCATGATCAGTAATGTGATCAGTGTATGATCAATCCCGTGATCAGTACTGGTAATCCACCCGTGATCCGGTGCGCGGTCATTCCCACGTGATCAGTGCATGATCATCCCGTGTGATCAGTGCATGCACAGTCGCGTGATCAGTGCATGCTTCCGTGATTGGTTCATGATCCCAGCCCGTGATCAGTACGCGGTCAGTCAGGTGTTCGGTGCATGATCAGTAATGTGATCAGTGCATGATCAGCCACGCGTGATCAGTGTTTGATCAGCCTTGTGATCGGTGTATGATCATCCATGTGATCGGTGCATGATCCATAGCGTGATTAGTGCGCAGTCAGCCACGTGATCAGTGCATGTTCAGCCATGTGATCAGTGCATGCACAGTCGCGTGATCAGTGTATGATCAGCTTCCGTCAGTCAGTTCGCAGTCAGTGCAGCCACGTGATCAGTGAATGATCGGGCCGTGTTCAGTGCATGATCAGCCACGTGATCAGTGTATGATCAGACGCGTGATCAGTGCATGAACAGTCCTCGTGATCAGTGTATGATCGCTTCGTGATAAGTGCATGATCTGCCACGTGATCAGTGTATGATGATCGGGCGTGATCGGTGCATGATCGGTCCCGGGATCAGTGCGCAGTCAGCCCGTCTTCAGTGCATGATCGCCCGTGTCAGTGCATGATCAGTCGCGTGATCAGTGCATGATCAGTTCGTGATCCCAGTGCCTGATTGGCCAGGTTAATGGCGCATGATCAGCCCGCGTGATCAGTCGCGTGATCCCGCCAATGAGTAGTGCATAGTCAGCCCACGTATCTGCGTATGATCAGCATGTGATCAGTGCATGATCACCCGCGTGATCATACATGTTCAGCCAAGTGGTCAGTGCGCGGTGGTCCGTGATCAGTGCGCGTCAGCCCCGTGATCAGTGCATGATCAGCCGGGTGATTGGATGCATGATCGGCAACGTGATCAGTGATTCTTCGAGTCCCGGGTTATCATGTGTATGATCAGCCATGTGATCGGTTGCATAATCGTACGTGACCCGGCATGATCTGTCGCGTGATCAGTGCATGATGAGCAATGGGATCAGTGCACGGCAGACCTGTTATCAGTGCATGAAAGCTACGTGACCAGTGCATGATCAGCCCGCGTAATCGGTGCATCATCAATACGTGATCATTGCATGTTCAGGCCGCGTGATCAGTGCATGCACAATCACGGGATCAGTGTATGATCGCCGTGATCAGTAGATGATCAGCCACCTGATCAGTGCATGTTCTGCCATGCGATCGATTGCATGCACAGTCGCGTGATCCGTGTATAGTCGGCCGTGATCAGTGCATGGTCATGTACGTGATCAGTGCCCAGTCAATACGTGATCAGTGCGTGTTTCTGCCGGTGTAGGTTATCAGTGCGCCAATCAGTCAGGTGATCAGTGCATGATCAGCCCGTGATCGGTGCATGGCCAGCAGGAGATCCAGTGCATGATCGGGCACGTGATCCAGTGTCTGATAACGGAGTTATCAGTCATGATCAGCCAGGTGATCGTCTGCATGATCAGCCAGTCATCAGTGCCTGATCTCCCGTGATCGGTACGCCCGATCAGCCACGTGATCGGTGCATGATCCGTGCGTGAACATTGCATGTTCAGCCAGGTGATCAGTGCATGCAGTTAGGTGATCAGTGTATGATCAGCTCCGTGATCGTGCATATTCAGCCAGTCATCAGTGCATGATCCGAGCCGCGCTGAAGAGTGCATGATCAGTCGCGTAATCAGTGTATGATCGGCTTAGGCAGTCAGGAACATGATGAGCCACGTGATCAGTGCGCTGATCAGACCGTCCAGTGCATTTATCGGTAATGTGATCAGTGTATGATCAGACCGCGTGATGAGTGCATGAACAGCCTCATGATCGGTCGTGCGGTCGCGTGATCAGTGCATGATCAGGCCGCGTGATCGGTGTGCATGATCAGCCACGTGATCAGTGCATGATCAGCCACGTGATCAGTGCATGATCAGCCACGTGATCAGTGCATGATCAGTCACCGTGATCAGTGCATGATCAGCCACGTGATCAGTGCATGATCAGCCCGTGATCAGTGCATGCATCAGCCGCGTGATCAGTGCAGTGATCAGGTCAGTGATCAGTGCATGATCAGCCACGTGATCAGTGCATGATCAGCCACGTGATCAGTGCATGATCAGCCATCGTGATCAGTGCATGATCAGCCCCGTGATCAGTGCATGATCAGCCCGCGTGATCAGTGCATGATCAGCCACGTGATCAGTGCATGATCAGCCGCGTGATCAGTGCATGTGATCACGTGATCAGTGCATGATCAGCCACGTGATCAGTGCATGATCAGCCACGTGATCAGTGCATGATCAGTCACGTGATCAGTGCATGATCAGCCACGTGATCAGTGCATGATCAGCCACGTGATCAGTGCATGATCAGCCCGTGTGATCAGTGCATGATCAGGCACGTGATCAGTGCATGATCAGCCACGTGATCAGTGCATGATCAGCCACGTGATCAGTGCATGATCAGCCACGTGATCAGTGCATGATCAGCCACGTGATCAGTGCATGATCAGCCACGTGATCAGTGCATGATCAGCCACGTGATCAGTGCATGATCAGCCACGTGATCAGTGCATGATCAGCCACGTGATCAGTGCATGATCAGCCACGTGATCAGTGCATGATCAGCCGCGTGATCAGTGCATGATCAGCCACGTGATCAGTGCATGATCAGCCACGTGATCAGTGCATGATCAGCACGTGATCAGTGCATGATCAGCCACGTGATCAGTGCATGATCAGCCACGTGATCAGTGCATGATCAGTCACGTGATCAGTGCATGATCAGCCGCGTGATCAGTGCATGATCAGCCTCGTGATCAGTGCATGATCAGTGCATGATCCAGCGTGATCAGTGCATGATCAGCCACGTGATCAGTGCATGATCAGTCACGTGATCAGTGCATGATCAGCCACGTGATCAGTGCATGATCAGCGGCGTGATCAGTGCATGATCAGCCGCGTGATCAGTGCATGATCAGCCACGTGATCAGTGCATGATCAGCCACGTGATCAGTGCATGATCAGTCACGTGATCAGTGCATGATCCCGCGTGATCAGTGATTCTTCAGTGCATGATCAGCCAAGTGTCAGTCAGTGCATGATCAGCCGCGTGATCAGTGCATGATCAGCCACGTGATCAGTGCATGATCAGCCACGTGATCAGTGTATGATCAGCGCGTGATCAGTGCATGATCAGCCGCGTGATCAGTGCATGATCAGCCACGTGATCAGTGCGCATGATCAGTCACGTGATCAGTGCATGATCAGCCAGCGTGATCAGTGCATGATCAGCCACGTGATCAGTGCATGATCAGTCTCGTGATCAGTGCATGATCAGTCACGTGATCAGTGCATGATCAGCTTCGTGATCAGTGCATGATCAGCCACGTGATCAGTGCATGATCAGTCACGTGATCAGTGCATGATCAGTCGCGTGATCAGTGCATGATCATCAGCGTCAGGCGTGATCAGTGCATGATCAGCCATGTGATCAGTGCATGATCAGACACGTGATCAGTGCATGATCAGCCACGTGATCAGTGCATTGCAGTCACGTGATCAGTGCATGATCAGCCCGCGTGATCAGTGCATGATCAGCCACGTGATCAGTGCATGATCAGTCGCGTGATCAGTGCATGATCAGCCGCGTGATCAGTGCATGATCAGCCGCGTGATCAGTGCATGATCAGTCACGTGATCAGTGTATGATCAGCCACGTGATCAGTGCATGATCAACGCGTGATCAGTGCATGATCAGTGCGTGATCAGTGCATGATCAGCCCGTGATCAGTGCATGATCAGCCACGTGATCAGTGCATGATCAGTCACGTGATCAGTGCATGATCAGCCGCGTGATCAGTGCATGATCAGCCCGTGATCAGTGCATGATCAGCCACGTGATCAGTGCATGATCAGCCACGTGATCAGTGCATGATCAGCCGCCGTGATCGTGCATGTTCAGCCACGTGATCAGTGCATGATCAGCCGCGTGATCAGTGCATGATCAGCCACGTGATCAGTGCATGATCAGCCACGTGATCAGTGCATGATCAGCCGCGTGATCAGTGCATGATCAGCCGCGTGATCAGTGCATGATCAGCCACGTGATCAGTGCATGATCAGCTCGTGATCAGTGCATGATCAGCCACGTGATCAGTGCATGATCAGCCCGTGATCAGTGCATGATCAGCTGCGTGATCAGTGCATGATCAGATCACGTGATCAGTGCATGATCAGCGCGTGATCAGTGCATGATCAGCCACGTGATCAGTGCATGATCAGTCACGTGATCAGTGCATGATCCCAGTGTGCATGATCAGCCGCGTGATCAGTGCATGTGGTCAGCCACGTGATCAGTGCATGATCGATCGTGATCGACGCCAAGATCAAACCACGTGATCAGTGCGCAGTAGCCAGGTGACCACTGCATGATCGATCCGTGATCGGTGCGCTGATCAGGCGTAAGTCAGTGCGCGATAGCTATGTGATCAGTGCATATTTCGTGACCAGTGCGCGATCCAGCCCGCGTAATCGGTGCCAGCCATTAGTGCGTGGTCATTGCATGTTCAGAAAGCGCGTGATCAGTGCATGCACACGATCGCGTGATCAGTGCATGGTCAGCCACGTGGTGAGTGCATGATCAGGCACGTGGGACGCGTGATCAGTCTGCGTGATCAATTGTATATTAGCAATGTTATCCAGTGCATGATCAGCCAGGTGATCAGTGCATGCTGATCTGCGTGATCAGTGTATGATAAGGCCCGTGATCAGTGCATGTTCAGCCAAGTCATCGGTGCATGATCAGCCGCGTAAAAGGATGCATGATCAGTCCGCGTGATCAGTGTATAGTCAGCTTCGTTAAAGTGCATGATCAGCCGTGATCATTGCATGATCAGCCACGTGATCGGTGCATGCGGTCATGTGATCGGTGTATGATCATCGCGTTTTCAGTGCATGATCAGCCAGGTGATCAGTGATCAGCCCGCGTGATCAGTGCATGATCTCCCACGTGATCAGTGGATGATCAGGCGCGTGATCGGTGCATGATCTCCACGTGATCGTGCATGATCAGCCCGCGTGATCGGTGCATGCACAGTCGCGTGATCAGTGTATGATCAGCAGCGTGAACGGTGCAGATCAGCCACCTGAGTCATTGCATGTTCAGCCGCGTAGTCAGTGCGTACGAAGTCGCGGGATCAGTGTATGATCAACCACGTAGATCATTGCATGATCAGCCAGGTGATCAGTGCATGGTCAGCCACGTGATCAGTGCATGATCAGGCACGTGAAGAGTGCATGATCAGCTTCGTGATCAGTGCATGATCAGCCACGTGATCAGTGCATGATCAGTCACGTGATCAGTGCATGATCAGCCACGTGATCAGTGCATGATCAGCCCGTGATCGTGCATGATCAGTGATCAGTGCATGATCAGTGCCCGCGTGATCAGTGCATGATCTCCCACGTGATCAGTGCATGTTCAGCCACGTGATCAGTGCATGATCTGTCACGTGATCAGTGCATTATCAGCCGCGTGATCAGTGCATTAGTCACGTGAAGAGTGCATGATCAGGCACGTGATCAGTGCATCCCAGCCACGTGATCAGTGTATGATCAGCCATGTGATCAGTGCATGATCAGCCACGTGATCAGTATATGATCAGCCGTGATCAGTGCATGATCCGAACGTGATCGGTACATGATCACCCGCGTGATCAGTGCATTTTCAGCCACGTGATCAGTGCATGATCAGCCACGTGATCAGTGCATGCACAGTCAGGTGATCGCGTACGATGATCAGCTCGCAGCCGTGATCAGTGCATGATCAGCCGGGTGATCAGTGCATGATCAGGCACGTGATCAGTGCATGATCAGCCGCGTGATCAGTGCATGATCAGCCACGTGATCAGTGCATGATCAGTCACGTGATCAGTGCGCATGTCAGCCACGTGATCAGATGCATGATCAGTCGCGTGATCAGTGGGATCGGCACGTGATCAGTGCATGATCAGTCACGTGATCAGTGCATGATCAGCCGCGTGATCAGTGCATGCGACAGTCGCGTGATCAGTTCTTGATCAGGGCATGATCAGTGCATGATCAGTCACATGATCAGCCACGTGATCAGTGCGTGATCAGGCCGCGTGTGACCAGTGCATGATCAGTCACGTGATCAGTGCATGATCAGCCACGTGATCAGTGCATGATCAGCCACGTGATCAGTGCATGATCAGCCATGTGATCAGTGCATGGTCAGTGCACGGTGATCAGTGCATGTGATCAGCCCGCGTGATCAGTGCATGATCAGCCACGTAATCAGTGCATCATCAGCCACGTGATCATTGCATGTTCAGCCACGTGATCAGTGCATGCAGTCACGTGATCAGTGAATGATCAGCCCGTGATCAGTGCATGATCAGCCACGTGATCAGTGCATGTTCAGCCACGTGATCAGTGCATGATCAGTCACGTGTGATCAGTGCATGGTCAGCCCTGATCAGTGCATGGTCAGCC
>NW_027219208.1:0-5510 GCF_027580195.1 Bos mutus
GCGCTTACTCCTTGGAAGGAAAGTTATGACCAACCTAGATAGCATATTCAAAAGCAGAGACATTACTTTTTGCCAACAAAGGTCCGTCTAGTCAAGGCTATGGTTTTTCCAGTGGTCATGTATGGATGTGAGAGTTGGACTGTGAAGAAGGCTGAGCGCTGAAAGGGTGATGCTTTTGAACTGTGGTGTTGGAGAAGACTCTTGAGAGTCCCTTGGACTGCAAGGATCCAACCAGTCCATTCTGAAGGAGATCAGCCCTGGGATTTCTTTGGAAGGAATGATGCTAAGCTGGTTCAGTAAAATATATCCCAAGTATTTATACAACAAAAAAAATGAATCCCTTAAGATTGGAGAAAAAAAATTTTCTCGCTGCAAAACATTCTTGAGTGAAGAACTTCCAGGTGGTCCAGTGGCTAAGACTATGTCATACTCCCAAAACAGGCTCCTACTTCCTTGGCCAGGGAACTAGAAAATATTAAACTACCGGGTCTGTGTTTGTAACTGAGAATGATGAACATTATATTCTTTTTTAATCTTATTTTTTTAACCCCCACCCCTGGATCCAACAGGCTTTATTGTTTTCATGTCAAACTTCATCTGATTAAAAGGAAGAATACGCTACCTTTAAATGCCAACCTCCCGCCCCTCCTGGTCTATCCCACCTCTCAGGTGGCAGGCCCTGTTCAAGATCTGCCTGCCAATGCAGGAGATGCAGGTAATTCCCATTTCCCTATTCTTATAAAGATTTTCCGATGTTTAATGGCAGCCTTCAGTATTTTTCATTTTTGAGACAGAAGGGGGCAAAAAGCTGGACAGTCCTAGGGGTCACAAGAACTCAGATAATTTTAAGCCACTATTCACACATGTGCAAGTGCCTTGAATAACTGCTCACAATACGTTCTTTATCCTTTCCACACACACACACACACACACACACACACACACACTAGTGTTGAAAGACAGCTTATAGAATTTACTCATTTTAGTATTCATTTCTAAAATTTCTAAAACTAAGTAGAATTCCAGCTTTCAAGGATACACTTGAAGAAAGATCCTTAGTAAACACAACATAATTATAAACTTTAAAAACAACTCTTTCAACCTAAGCGGTTTCCTGGAACATAGGGGTGTTGATTACTCACAAATTATCTCATGTCCTCAACCTTATGCAGCCAGGTGCTAAGACCTGTGAGCTCCCAATGCAGAGGACCAATTCCTGTTCAGGAACTTTGTCATTTGCTGTCGCCATCAGCCATCTCATCCTCTGTCGTCCCCTTCTCCTCCTGCCCCCAATCCCTCCCAGCATCAGGAGTCTTTTCCAATGAGTCAACTCTTCATGAGGTGGCCAAAGTACTGGAGTTTCAGCTTTAGCATCATTCCTTCAAAAGAAATCCCAGGGCTGATCTCCTTCAGAATGGACTGGTTGGATCTCCTTGCAGTCAAGGGACTCTCAGAGTCTTCTCCAACACCACAGTTCAAAAGCATCAATTCTTTGGTGCTCAGCTTTCTTCACAGTCAACTCTCACATCTAATAATTCAGCTCAGAAAAACATAATACAATTGGGAAAAATAAAAAAATTTCCCCCCTTCTATGAACTTCAGAAAAAATTTTTAAAATTATTATGTTTCTTTGATTTATTTATTAGTTTTGAAAACAAAAGGGGGGTTATAAAAACCCCAATTAGACAGTGGGTTTTTAGAAGAAATTAAAAATTTTGGGGCCCAAAAAGTCAAATCTCTTAAAAATCTTTTTTAAATCAGATTTAAAAAATTTTTTATTCTTGGTATTTTCCATTCTCTGAATTTTTCCCTTTTTTAAATTAGGGGGGATGAGTTCCCGTATGTAGACATTTAAACTTTATAAGCAAATGGGGAAACCCATGGAAAAATTAGTATTTTTAAATTAGGCAAAAAATGTAAAGGGAAAGGGAAAGAAGAAACACATAATAAAAATTTGTTTTTTATAAAAATTTTCTTATTTTTAAGGAACAGAGTGTGTGTGTATAAATAAATTGTGCTAACTTCCCGGTGGGTTGGGCATTAAAACGTCTGCCTGCAATGCGGGAAAAATGGAAATTAATCCCCTTTTGGGGAAAATCCCCTGGGAAAAGGGAAAGGGAAACCCCTCCCGTTTTTTGTTTGGGAAAAACCATGGAAGGGGGATGGTGGGCTCAGTCAATTTTTCATTAAAAATTTGGGAAACATTCAACTTCTTCATTATATATAATATATATATGTATAAATCTTAAAAAAAATGTATTACTTTAAAAAGGGTGATTTTGAATAAAGGGGGAAAAATTATTTAATTTTTGAAAAAAAGGGTTTTATTTTAGCATCAAGGGAAAACCCCGCAAAAACAGTTTTTTTTCAGGGGGGATTTATTTTTAAATTAAATTTCCCCAAAATGTCATTTTGGGCCTGGACTTGGGGGGTTTTTTGGGCCTCCCCTCCCCCTGACAGAAATATTAATTTCCCAAAAAACATTATTCTAATTTTATTTCCCTTTCCCTCATGTGTAAAAATTAGGAAAAATAATATCCATTTTTGGGGAAAATTTTAAAAAACATTTTTATTTGGGGTAGTGTGTTTTCAGAATTCCATATTTGTAAATATCAAGTATTTTTAAACCCAAAATTCTTAACTAGTAGTTTTTGGGTTTAGGGAAATTTTTTTAAAAATCTTTCTTCCCCAAACCTTTGGAAACAGTGATACATTTTAACCTATTTTTTTTATTTTTTTAATTTCAATTCATTTAATCTAGATCCTTTTCATCCAATTTTTTTCTTTTTTTTAAAGTGTTTAAAAAAACTTTTTTTTTTCCTTAGTTTTTAAATTCAAAAAATTTCCCTTTTGGGGTAAATTTTTTAAATTGATGGGCATGTATGCTGTTTTCTCAAAATTAATTTCTTTCTTTTTAAATTGGGGTTAAATTATTAGTTTAAAAAAATTTTTTTCCATGTTTTTTTGCCCCCTTTCTATAATTTCCCATTTTTGGGTTTAATTAAAAAGGGTTTTTAAAATTCTCATTTATGTCTCTCATTTTCTATATTTTTTCTATTTACTATTTTGGAAGTATTTTACTAAACTTATTGTATGTTACAGTAAGTGCTAAAGAAACAGTAACTTTTCTTGATTCCTTTGTCTCATTTTTCTGTTTCTATTTCTCTTTTTCCTTCCAAGATGCTTTTCTTTTTCTTCTTTTCTATGATTACCACTTTTCAAGTGATGTCTAATTTTAATTAAGTGCTCTGGTTTCAGTAGCCTGCCTCTGCATCTAGAACATGTACACTTTTATTCAGCCAGGAAATATTAAACAATTTAGAAATGAACCAGAAATTTCTTTAAATAACATTCGTATAAACACCCATTGTATGGACAAAGAATCTATTAAATTGGCTTTCTCTAAGCACTGATACTGTCACAATAAACTTAAACGATAACTTTAGTCTTAAGCAGTTTTGCAAATAAGGACATAAAGTTTAGAGATTGCAAGAATTTAATAAACATTAAAGATAGGGTTCAAATCATGACATTATGGCTTCTGAATTCCATGCCTTAATTTCTGCACAATGCTGCTCTGACACAGATATAAATTCTCAAATAAGCTGACTGTACTCTAAAAATCCCAGCTCATCAAGTAGTATCTTAGACATACAAGGCCTTTAACACAGGTAGGAGAGTGTGGGCAATACACATTTCAAGCAACTGCTGTGTACCTGTCCCATGGCAAAGCGGTCCCTGATGTGCAGTTGGTCTGACTTCTGAGTCATTGTGAGTTTCTCTGACTTTACTAGCATGGGTCTGATGATGGGATGTAGATGACTTTTCAGCTGGAATTCTCCCTAGGGAAGGATCAAAAGATGCAATCTTTGTTGACTTAGGTACAAGGATTTTTCATTATAGTAAACATAGAGGGAAAATGAATGTGATGGTAAAAAGGCCTGGTGGATGTACAGTCTGCATTAATCTTCCCTGTGGCTAATGATATATTTAGTACATTTTCCTCCATATGGGAGTGACATTTTAATGCAAATTCTCATTTTGACTTCCCAGTGACTTTCTATCAAAAGAAATTATATTTATATGTGTGATTAATGCAGCCATGCTACAGTTAGAACTGTGGGAATTTTCATTCATTTTCTATCCGTCATTCCTTTTACTCCCATAACTTTTAGGCTGCATGGAATGATACTGCATATACTCAACTGTTTATTACTACTCAAGTAGTAATTTCTATAGTTCAAAATAAAACATAGTAAATTCTAATTAAAAGTAACTGTGAGAGATTAAACATTTATTGGACATAACCATACAAATGATATAGACTAGAAGAATATATGTCTTTCCATATGTACAACAATTTTTACTGAACACACCTATCATGCCGTGGACTCTTGAGATAAACCTTAACACAACAGATGCAATTCATGCAGCTAGGAAGTTCAGATCTTTCAAAAAAAATCAAAAGGTACTTAAATTGTCATAAGAAAGAGGTCATTGCCATAAGTTGGTGGTATTGGAGTTCAAGGACAATAACATGTGTTTTCTAAAGGAATTCAGAAGACTGAAGAAGATGGTGGTAATGAGCTTGTCGTAATTACTGGATAAATTTAGTAAGGGAGCACTTGTAGAGGAACTCTAAAGCACCTTGATGTTCAGATTTCTATAGGACCCAGTTGAAGTCTGGCACATAGATTGTTTCCAATTGCTCAGGAGCCTTATATAAATAATAGATTTTAATACAAAGCAGAATATGTGAGTCAATTGTAGGTATATACACATTTGGTTTCTTTATGCAAAACGAGTAATTCAGTGTGACTGAAAAGAAATCAACAAGGGCTTCTCAGTCAGGAACTTCATCTCACTTGCCTCAAAGAAGAGTATAATTTACAAGGGTGGACAATGGGGAAAAGACATCTACGTTGAAATCCAATTAGGGAGGGTGTAGAAGGAAAGAATTTTGTGGCATATTTAGAGACAGAACCATTGTACAGGAGCCTGGCGTTCATCCGCAGTCAAGGTGATTCACAAAACACACCATAAATGAAGAGAGAAGTTTGCTAGTTGTGTGGGGCAATTTGTATTATATTGCATGGGCATCATTGAAAATATCTGGAAGAGGCCTAATTTTTCCTGAAAGAGTTAAGCTGAAACTAGGAAGGCATACTAGACAGATCATCCTTTTCTTCTCTTAAAAATAGTGGCATTCAATATGATATGAGTAGAAAGAAAAGTGAACTTGGAGTTAGAAGATATGGGCAAACTGATGCTGTTTCAGAGCTTAACTCCCCTCAAACACCTGGACCCCTGATTCTGTCTACTTCCCAAGTTTGTTATGAAGAATATATGCAAGATAACAATAATAATCTCTCTCAGACAAAATGTGACAGTCTGATTGAGGGTGGCATTTAAGGCAGAATTTGAGGCAAAGATGACTGTACTAGAGTGATGCTTGTAATCACCACCCAGGTCACAGACTATGTGTAGGGGATCAGTTCCAGTCAGCTCAC
>NW_027219209.1:0-5547 GCF_027580195.1 Bos mutus
GCTCATCTGCCTGATATCGCCAGCGGAGTTTGCGACACCTGCCTGCTCATCTGCCTGATACTCGCCAGCTGAGCCGCCGCGACACCTGCCTGCTCATCTGCCTGATACTCGCCAGCTGAGCCGCGCGACACCTGCCTGCTCATCTGCCTGATACTCGCCAGGCTCATCTGCCTGATACTCGCCAGCTGAGCCACGCGACACCTGCCTGCTCATCTGCCTGATACTCGCCAGCTGAGCCGCGACACCTGCCTGCTCATCTGCCTGATACTCGCCAGCTGAGCCGCCGCGACACCTGCCTGCTCATCTGCCTGATATTTCGCCAGCTGAGCCCGCGACACCTGCCTGCTCATCTGCCTGATAATCGCCAGCTGAGCCGCTGCGACACCTGCCTGCTCATCTGCCTGATAATCGCCAGCTGAGCTGAGCCGCGACACCTGCCTGCTCATCTGCCTGATATTCGCCAGCTGAGCCGCGCGACACCTGCCTGCTCATCTGCCTGATAATCGCCAGCTGAGCCGCATGACACCTGCCTGCTCATCTGCCTGATACTCGCCAGCTGAGCCGCGCGACACCTGCCTGCTCATCTGCCTGATAATCGCCAGCTGAGCCGACACCTGCCTGCTCATCTGCCTGATACTCGCCAGCTGAGCTGAGCCACGCGACACCTGCTGCTGCTCATCTGCCTGATACTCGCCAGCTGAGCCGCGCGACACCTGCCTGCTCATCTGCCTGATACTCGCCAGCTGAGCCGCGCGACACCTGCCTGCTCATCTGCCTGATACTCGCCAGCTGAGCCGCGCGACACCTGCCTGCTCATCTGCCTGATACTCGCCAGCTGAGCCGAGCGACACCTGCCTGCTCATCTGCCTGATAATCGCCAGCTGAGCTGCGCGACACCTGCCTGCTCATCTGCCTGATACTCGCCAGCTGAGCCCGGCGACACCTGCCTGCTCATCTGCCTGATAATCGCCAGCTGAGCCGCGACTCATCTGCTCGATACTCGCCAGCCGGAGCCGCCACGACACCTGCCTGCTCATCTGCTGATATCGCCAGCTGAGCCGCGACGACACCTGCCTGCTCATCTGCCTGATACGCCAGCTGAGCCGCGCGACACCTGCCTGCTGCCCATCTGCCTGATACTCGCCAGCTGAGCCGCGCGACACCTGCCTGCTCATCTGCCTGATACTCGCCAGCTGAGCCGCGACACCTGCCTGCCCATCTGCCTGATACTCGCCAGCTGAGAGCCGCCGCGACACCTGCCTGCTCATCTGCCTGATATCGCCAGCTGAGCCGCGCGACACCTGCCTGCTCATCTGCCTGATAATACTCGCCAGCTGAGCCGCGCGCGACACCTGCCTGCTCATCTGCCTGATAATCGCCAGCTGAGCCGCGCGACACCTGCCTGCTCATCTGCCTGATACTCGCCAGCTGAGCCGCGCGACACCTGCCTGCTCATCTGCCTGATACGCCAGCTGAGCTGCCGCGACACCTGCCTGCTCATCTGCCTGATAATCGCCAGCTGAGCCGCGCGACACCTGCCTGCTCATCTGCCTGATACTCGCCAGCTGAGCCGCGCGACACCTGCCTGCTCATCTGCCTGATACTCGCCAGCTGAGCCGCGCGACACCTGCCTGCTCATCTGCCTGATAATCGCCAGCTGAGCCCGCGACACCTGCCTGCTCATCTGCCTGATAATCGCCAGCTGAGCCGCGCGACACCTGCCTGCTCATCTGCCTGATAATCGCCAGCTGAGCCCCGCGACACCTGCCTGCTCATCTGCCTGATAATCGCCAGCTGAGCCGCGCTGACACCTGCCTGCTCATCTGCCTGATACGCCGCTGAGCTGAGCCGCGCGACACCTGCCTGCTCATCTGCCTGATATCGCCAGCTGAGCCGCGCGACACCTGCTGCCTGCTCATCTGCCTGATAATCGCCAGCTGGAGCCGCCGCGACACCTGCCTGCTCATCTGCCTGATACTCGCCAGCTGAGCCGCGCGACACCTGCCTGCTCATCTGCCTGATACTCGCCAGCTGAGCCGCGCGACACCTGCCTGCTCATCTGCCTGATACTCGCCAGCTGAGCCGCCGCGACACCTGCCTGCTCATCTGCCTGATACTCGCCAGCTGAGCCGCACGACGACACCTGCCTGCTCATCTGCCTGATATCGCCAGCTGAGCCGCGCGACACCTGCCTGCTCATCTGCCTGATACTCGCCAGCTGAGCCGCCGACGACACCTGCCTGCTCATCTGCCTGATACTCGCCAGCTGAGCCGCGACACCTGCCTGCCTGCTCATCTGCCTGATACTCGCCAGCTGAGCCGCCGCGACACCTGCCTGCTCATCTGCCTGATACTCGCCAGCTGAGCGCGACACCTGCCTGCTCATCTGCCTGATACTCGCCAGCTGAGCCGCCGCGACACCTGCCTGCTCATCTGCCTGATACTCGCCAGCTGAGCCCGCGACATGCCTGCCTGCTCATCTGCCTGATACTCGCCAGCTGAGCCCGCGACACCTGCCTGCTCATCTGCCTGATACTCGCCAGCTGAGAGCCACGACACCTGCCTGCTCATCTGCCTGATACTCGCCAGCTGAGCCGCGCGACACCTGCCTGCTCATCTGCCTGATACTCGCCAGCTGAGCCACGACACCTGCCTGCTCATCTGCCTGATACTCGCCAGCTGAGCCGCCGCGACACCTGCCTGCTCATCTGCCTGATACTCGCCAGCTGAGAGCCGCGCGACACCTGCCTGCTCATCTGCCTGATAATCGCCAGCTGAGCCGCGCGACACCTGCCTGCTCATCTGCCTGATAATCGCCAGCTGAGCCGCGCGACACCTGCCTGCTCATCTGCCTGATACTCGCCAGCTGAGCCGCGCGACACCTGCCTGCTCATCTGCCTGATACTCGCCAGCTGAGCCCCGCGACACCTGCCTGCTCATCTGCCTGATACTCGCCAGCTGAGCCGCGCGACACCTGCCTGCTCATCTGCCTGATAATCGCTCGCCAGCTGAGCCGCGCGACACCTGCCTGCTCATCTGCCTGATACTCGCCAGCTGAGAGCCGCGACACCTGCCTGCTCATCTGCCTGATACTCGCCAGCTGAGCCGCGCGACACCTGCCTGCTCATCTGCCTGATATCGCCAGCTGAGAGCCGCGACACCTGCCTGCTCATCTGCCTGATATCGCCAGCTGAGCCGCGCGACACCTGCCTGCTCATCTGCCTGATACTCGCCAGCTGAGAGCGCGCGACACCCTGCCTGCTCATCTGCCTGATACTCGCCAGCTGAGCCCGCGACACCTGCCTGCTCATCTGCCTGATACTCGCCAGCTGAGCCGCGACACTGACACCTGCCTGCTCATCTGCCTGATACTCGCCAGCGGAGCTGAGCCTGACACACTGCCTGCTCATCTGCCTGATATACTCGCCAGCGGAGCCGCTGACACACCTGCCTGCTCATCTGCCTGATATCGCCAGCTGGAGCTGAGCCGCCCCGACACCTGCCTGCTCATCTGCCTGATACGCCAGCTGAGCTGAGCGCGACACCTGCTGCCTGCTCATCTGCCTGATACTCGCCAGCTGAGCCGCCGCGACACCTGCCTGCTCATCTGCCTGATATTCGCCAGCTGAGCTGATACCGCGACGCGACACCTGCCTGCTCATCTGCCTGATACTCGCCAGCTGAGCCGCGACACCTGCCTGCTCATCTGCCTGATAATCGCCAGCTGAGCCGCGACACCTGCCTGCTCATCTGCCTGATAATCGCCAGCTGAGCCGCGATACACCTGCCTGCTCATCTGCCTGATAATCGCCAGCTGAGCCGCGCGACACCTGCCTGCTCATCTGCCTGATACTCGCCAGCTGAGCCGCCGCGACACCTGCCTGCTCATCTGCCTGATAATCGCCAGCTGAGAGCCGACGACACCTGCCTGCTCATCTGCCTGATATCGCCAGCTGAGCCGCGCGACACCTGCCTGCTCATCTGCCTGATACTCGCCAGCTGAGCCGCGCGACACCTGCCTGCTCATCTGCCTGATACTCGCCAGCTGAGCCGCGACACCTGCCTGCTCATCTGCCTGATACTCGCCAGCTGAGAGCGCGCGACACCTGCCTGCTCATCTGCCTGATACTCGCCAGCTGAGCCGCGCGACACCTGCCTGCTCATCTGCCTGATACTCGCCAGCTGAGCTGCGCGACACCTGCCTGCTCATCTGCCTGATACTCGCCAGCTGAGCCGCGCGACACCTGCCTGCTCATCTGCCTGATACTCGCCAGCTGAGCCGCGCGACACCTGCCTGCTCATCTGCCTGATACTCGCCAGCTGAGCCGCGCGACACCTGCCTGCTCATCTGCCTGATACTCGCCAGCTGAGCTGAGCGCCGCGACACCTGCCTGCTCATCTGCCTGATACTCGCCAGCTGAGCCCCGCGACACCTGCCTGCTCATCTGCCTGATAATCGCCAGCTGAGCCGCGCGACACCTGCCTGCTCATCTGCCTGATAATCGCCAGCTGAGCTGAGCGACGACACACCTGCCTGCTCATCTGCCTGATACTCGCCAGCTGAGCCGCGACACCTGCCTGCTCATCTGCCTGATACTCGCCAGCTGAGCCGCACACGACACCTGCCTGCTCATCTGCCTGATACTCGCCAGCTGAGCCGCGCGACACCTGCCTGCTCATCTGCCTGATACTCGCCAGCTGAGCCGCGCGACACCTGCCTGCTCATCTGCCTGATATTCGCCAGCTGAGCCTCGATACTCCTGCCTGCTCATCTGCTTCATAATCTCCAGCTGACCCTCGCGACACCTGCCTGCTCATCTGCCTGATAATCGCCAGCTGAGCTGCGCGACACCTGCCTGCTCATCTGCCTGATAATCGCCAGCTGAGCCGCGCGACACCTGCCTGCTCATCTGCCTGATACTCGCCAGCTGAGCCGCCGCGACACCTGCCTGCTCATCTGCCTGATAATCGCCAGCTGAGCCTGCGCGACACCTGCCTGCTCATCTGCCTGATAATCGCCAGCTGAGCTTTACGCGACACCTGCCTGCTCATCTGCCTGATAATCGCCAGCTGAGCCGCGCGACACCTGCCTGCTCATCTGCCTGATACCGCCAGCTGAGCTGCGCGACACCTGCCTGCCTGCTCATCTGCCTGATAATCGCCAGCTGAGCCGCTACGACACCTGCCTGCTCATCTGCTTGATACTCGCCAGCTGAGCCGCGCTGACACCTGCCTGCTCATCTGCTTGATACTCGCCAGCTGAGCCGCCGCGACACCTGCCTGCTCATCTGCCTGATACTCGCCAGCTGAGCCGCGCGACACCTGCCTGCTCATCTGCCTGATGCTCATCTGCCTGATACTCGCCAGCTGAGCGCGCGACACCTGCCTGCTCATCTGCCTGATATCGCCAGCTGAGCCACGCGACACCCGCCTGCTCATCTGCTCGATACTCGCCAGCTGAGCCGCGACACCTGCCTGCTCATCTGCCTGATACTCGCCAGCTGAGTCGCTGACACCTGCCTGCTCATCTGCCTGATACTCGCCAGC
>NW_027219210.1:0-8910 GCF_027580195.1 Bos mutus
TTTGTATGGAAAAGAAATTTAAAGAAAACAAACACATGTAGATTAAACAACACATTTCTAAATAATAAACAGGTTACTGAAGAAATAAGGGAAATCAGAACATTCCTAGACGCAAAGAACAATGAAAACATGATGATCTAAAACGTATAGGATGTAATAATAGCAGTTCTAAGAAAGAAGTTTATAGTAATAGAAATCCTACCTCAAGAAACACTCTGAATAGACAACCTAACTTTACATATCTTTGACTCTTTTTAAATTTCTCTAATCAATGTCTTAAAGGTTTTGCATAAAATCTTTCAACACCTTGCTTAAGTTTATTTCTACGTGTTTTATCTTTTTTTTGATGCAATAGTAAATGGTATTGTTTTCTTTATTCCACTTTCTAATAGTTAATTCCTTATGATTATACAGTGGAAGTGAGAAATAGATTTAAGGGACTAAATCTGACAGATAGAGTGCCTGATGAACTATGGATGGAGATTCATGACATTGTACAAGAGACAGGAATCAAGACCATCCCCATGGAAAAGAAATGCAAAAAAGCAAAATGATTGTCTGGGGAGGCCTTACAAATAGCTGTGAAGACAAAAGAAGCATAAAACAAAGGAGAAAAGGAAAGATATAAGCATCTGAATGCAGTGTTCCAAAGAATAGAAAGGAGAGATAAGAAAGCCTTCCTCAGCAATCAATGCAAAGAAATAGAGGAAAACAACAGAATGGTAAAGACTAGAAATCTCTTCAAGAAAATTAGAGATACCAAGGGAACATTTCATGGAAAGATGGGCTCAATAAAGGACAGAAATGGTATGGACGTAACAGAAGCAGAAGATATTAAGAATAGGTGGCAAGAATACACAGAAGAACTGTACAAAAAAGAGCTTCACGACCCAGATAATCACGATGGTGTGATCACTCAGCTAGAGCCAGACATCCTGGAAGTCAAGTGGGCCTTAGAAAGCATCACTACAAACAAAGCTAGTGGAGGTGATGGAATTCCAGTTGAGCTATTTCAAATCCTAGAAGATGATGCAGTGAAAGTGTTGCACTCAGTATACCAGCAAGTCTGGAAAACTCAGCAGTGGCCACAGGACTGGAAAAGGTCAGTTTTCATTCCAATCCCAAAGAAAGTCAATGCCAAAGAATGCTCAAACTACCACACAATTGCACTCATCTCACACGCTAATAAAGTAATGCTCAAAGTTCTCCAAGGCAGGCTTTAGCAATACGTGAACCGTGAACTTCCAGATGTTCAAACTGGTTTTAGAAAAGGCAGAGGAACCAGAGATCAAATTGCCAACATCCGCTGGATCATCAAAAAACAAGAGAGTTCCAGAAAAACATCTATTTCTGCTTTATTGACTATGCCAAAGCCTTTGACTGTGGATCACAATAAACTGTGGAAGTCTTCAAGAGATGGGAATACCAGACCACCTAACCTGCCTCTTGAGAAACTATATGCAGGTCAGGAAGCAACAGTTAGAATTGGACATGGAACAACAGACTGGTTCCAAATAGGAAAAGGAGTATTTCAAGGCTCTATATTGTCACCCTGCTTATTTAATTTCTATGCAGAGTACATCATGAGAAATGCTGGGCTGGAAGAAGCACAAGCTGGATTCAAGATTGCCGGGATAAATATCAATAACCTCAGATATGCATATGACAACACCCTTATGGCAGAAAGTGAAGAGGAACTAAAAAGCCTCTTGATGAAAGTGAAAGTGGAGAGTGAAAAAGTTGGCTTAAAGCTCCACATTCAGAAAATGAAGATCATGGCATCTGGTCCCATCACTTCATGGAAAATAGATGGGGAAACAGTGGAAACAATGTCAGACTTTATTTTTCTGGGCTCCAAAATCACTGCAGATGGTGATTGCAGCCATGAAATTAAAAGACACTTACTCCTTGTAAAGAAAGTTATGACCAACCTAGATAGCATATTCAAAAGCAGAGCCATTACTTTGCCAACAAAGGTCCGTCTAGTCAAGGGTATGGTTTTTCCTGTGGTCATGTATGGATGTGAGAGTTGGGCTGTGAAGAAAGCTGAGCACAGAAGAATTGATGCTTTTGAACTGTGGTGTTGGAGAAGACTCCTGAGAAAACCCTTGGACTGCAAGGAGATCCATCCAGATCATTCTAAAGGAGATCAGTCCTGGGTGTTCTTTGGAAGGACTGATGCTAAAGCTGAAACTCCAGTACTTTGGCCACCACATGCGAAGAGTTGACTCATTGGAAAAGACCCTGATGATGGGAGGGATTGGGGGCAGGAGGAGAAGGGGACGACAGAGGATGAGATGACTGGATGGCATCACCGACTTGATGGACGTGAGTTTGAGTGAACTCCGGGAGTTGGTGATGGACAGGGAGGCCTGGAGTGCTGCAGTTCATAGGGTGGCAAAGAGTCAGACACGACTGAGTGACTGAACTGAACTGAACTGAACTGAATAGTTCATTGTTGATATATAGGTAGGCAACTGAGTTTCATATATTGGAATATAGTAAACATAATGTATGCTACATCTTTAAAGAATAGACATTTTCCCACAAATAAGACATACAGATAATCAACAGGTATATGAAAAGATGCTCAGCATCACTAATAATCAAAGGAAATTCAAATCAAAAGCACAAGGGATATCTCCTCATACCTGTTTGAAAGGTTAGTACCAAAAATGTAGGAAATGACAAATGTTATTGAGGATGTGGAAAAAGGAGTGCTTATGCACTGTTAGGAGGGATGTATACCGGTGCAACTCCCATGGAAAAATACTGTGGAGGATCCTTAAGAAATTTAAAAGAGAACAGTTATGTGATCCATTATCCCACTTCTGGATATATAGTCAATGGAAATGAAATCATTGTCTCAAAGAGAGATCTGTATTCCCATGTTCATTGCAGCATTATTCACAGTAGCCCTGTTACAGAAACAACAATCTTTCAACAGGTGAATGGATTAAAACAATGTGATGTGACATATGTAGGTAAATATTATTTAGCCATTAGAAAAAGAAAGAAATCCTTCCATTTGTGGCAACATGGATGAAACTGGAGGGCATTACACTAAGGAAACTACATTAGAGAAAGGCAAATACCATATGATCTCAATTATAAGGAGTTTCAAAAAAAAAATGATGGAACTCAGACTAGAAAAATGATTGCCCAAGACTGGAGGGTAGGGCAAATAGGGAGAGATTTTTTAAAGGTTACATATTTTCATGTATAAAAAATTAATAAGGTCTGAGGATCTAAGTTTGAGCTTCATGATCTAATCATGAGATTGAACAAGGTCTGGGACTTGGTTATGGACAGGGAACCCCTGTTGCCACAATCCATGGGGTCACTAAGAGTCGGACACCACTGAATGACTGAACTGAAGAGAGTGGAACTTACATATGTTCTCCTCAAAAAGCCAAAGATAAACGTGTGTGCTGCTGCTAATGTTGCTGCTGCTCCAAGTCACTTCAGTCGTGTCCAACTCTGTGCGACCCCATATTTGGGAGCCCACCAGGCTCCACCATCCCTGGGATTCTCCAGGCAAGAACACTGGAGTGGGTTGCCTTTTCCTTCTCCAATGCATCAAAGTGAAAGTGAAGTCACTCAGTAGTGTCCTACTCTTAGCGACCCCATGGACTGCAGCCCACCAGGCTCCTCCTTCCATGGGATTTTCCAGGCAAGAGTACTGGACTGGGGTGCCATTGCCTTCTCCAACTTAACAGAAAGGGAAACTCATCTCTAATCCATGCACAAATGGGGGTGGACAAGATGACGGAGGGGTAGGTGGAAGTGGGTACACCATCTCCACCCATGCATCAAGAATGTCTAAAAACACAGCAGTTCTCACAGAAGACCAGGTGAATCCTGGCAGGACTCCCTGACTACTGAGAAGGAATATCCGGATCCATACAGAACTTGGTAGGACAAAGGAAAGAAGGGACAAGGAGGAAGGGGAAAGAAGGAGGAGAGCAAGTGGGACCAGCCTGCACCTGGGGATGAGGGAGCTGAAGCGCAGGGGAGAGATCTCTGCTCCATGGCCATCCACTGGGACGGGGGAGGCATTTGAAGCAGTTGGGGAGTGAACTAACTAATCTATGACAGCCCGAACAGAGTGAGAACCACATAGACAAGCCATGCTGCAGCCTTTCATACCTTGGACAGGGTTGTAAGTCCCTGGTGTCCACGGAAACTGGGAGCTGGACTCATGGGGATTGCAGAATGATCCCAGGGTGAGGACGCCTGCTGACCATGGGGAGTCAGCTAAATGGGATGGGATGGCAGAAATCTGCTTCACGGAATGCTTCTTAAAGCCATGAGGCCATAAAAGTAGGGTTCAACTGCCTGTGGAGTAGAGCTATCTCTTTCTCCATGCTGGTACCTAAAGGTTGAGCAATAGACAAAGACTTCAGTGAGGGTGGTCCTTGATTGCCTGATGCCATAAGCAATGGAGAATTGTGAATGTGTATATACCCTACCCTACCCTATTCTCTGTCTAAATTTTGGGTTTTAGCATCGTAATGTTTTTATGAACTTAAATTTCTTCTGGTAGGGTTTCTGGTTTAAAAATTAAGCTAATTCCTCACAGCTGGCTTTGTTCTTGCTGTTTCAAGACACTTTGAGAACCTTCCTTCCTTCTTCAAGGCAATACTGCCCTTTACTTTACTGCCATCGCTGACTTCTCATACTTTGACTTCTAGCCTAATATATTCTATGTCTTTCTCTATTCACTATAACTTAAGTAGTATGTGTCCCTATGTTGCTATTAATATTTATAATTAATTATTAACCTGATGCAGTAGAGAATCAAAAGGACTACAGTTACAACAGTAGTAATAAATTACCCCCAAATTATAATCCATTAATGCTCCCATTTAAAACTGATTTTCTATATATATATTATTGATGTCTCGTAACTCATTTTGCTTACTAGGTGGCTCAATTTTGAAATGAAATATAGAAAACTATGGAGTGGTAAACTCTGGAAATTACCTTCCTTTTGATATGCCTCATTAGTAAGGATGCAAATATTAGGGTATTTCCCCCCCCACCCAGTGGGTCTGTTCTTAGTACATATTATATCTCACTGTGGGTTAATTGGTATTGACTGGAGAATGTACACTGTGAACTGTAACTGTCAAACAAGTGAGTGGAGATGAAGAAAGTAATGCCAGGAAGGCACAGGTTTTGCTGTTCTAGAAGGAAAACCTTGCTGTGTCTTTCGTCTAGTCTAATCTTCAGATTTAGTGAAAGTGTTCCTTTTCTTATGCTTCATTAAAAATTTGGATTATTTGGGCATTTTTGGTCTTGAGTTGTACGTTTCATATATTTTCAGATATTAAGCCCTTATCAAATATACCATCTGGAAATATCTTTTGTCAATCTGTAAGTTGCCATTTGATTTTGTTGACATTCCTTTGTTTGGAGTTTGATGTGGTCCCACTAGTTTGTTTTTGCAGTTGTTGCCTTTGCTTCTGGTGTGAAACCCAAAAACTCATTGCAAAGACCGATGGCAAGAATATTACCTCAATGTCTTCTTCTAGACATTTCATTGCTTAAAGTCTTTTGTTCAACTTTTTAATCCCTTTTTAGTTGATTTTTGTGTATGGTAAAAGACAGGGGCACAGTTTCATTTTTTTCACAGGACTATCCAGTTTTCCCAGTGCCATTTTGAAAAGCTTGTCCTTTCCCCACTGGATATTCTTGGCTCCTTTTTCATAAGCTAACCAACAATATATGGGTGTGTGTTTCTTTCTAGCTTCTCTGTTCTGCTCTGTTCATCAATGTATCTGTTTTCATGCCAGAAGCAAATCATTCTGTTTTGATTACTATAACTTTCTAATACAATTTGAAATCAGCAACCATAGTCTTGTATTTTGTTCTTCTTTCTCAAGATCACTTTGACACTTTGGTATTTTGTGATTTAATACAGCAGAATAGACCAAGAAGAAATGGGGAAAGGACACAGAACAACTATACAAAAAAATATCTTAATGACCCAGATAATCACAATGGTGTAGTTTCTCACTCAGAGCCAGACAAGCTGGAATGTGAAGTCAAGTGGGTCTTAAGAGGCACAGATGCCCATAAAGCTAGTGGAGGTGATAGAATGCCAGCAAAGCTATTTAAAATCCTAAGAGATGATGCTATGAAAGTGCAGCATGCAATATGTCAGAAAACTTGAAAAAGCCAGCAGTGGCCAGAGGACAGGAAGAGGTCAATCCTCGTTCCAGTTCCCAAGTATGGCAGTACTAAAGAGTGCTCGAGCCACTGAACAGTTGCACTCATCTCCCATGCTATTAAGGTTATGCTCAATTCCTCCAGGCTACGCTTCAGTATTATGTGAACCCAGAAGTTCCAGATGTTCACGCTGCATTTAGAAAAGGCAGAGGAACCAGAGATCAAATTGGCAACATTTGCTGGAACATAGAGAAAGCAAGGAAATTCCAAAAAAACTTCTGCTTCATTGACCTCACCAAACTGTGTGGATCACAACAAAGTGGAAAATTCTTTAGGAGATGGGCATACCAGACCAACATTACCCGTCTTCTGAGAAACAGGTATGCAGTTCAAAAAGCAACAGTTAGAAGCAGACAAGGAACAATAAATTGGTTCAAAATTAGTGAAGGAGTCCTTCAAGGCTGAATATTGTCACCCTGATGATTTAACTTATATGCAGACTATGTCATGCAAAATGCTGGACTCGATGAGTCCTAAAGGCTGGAATCAACATTGCTGGGAGAAATATCAACAACCTCAGATATGTGAATGATACAACTCTAATGGCAGAAAGTGAAGAGGAACTAAAGGACCTCTTGAAGAGGGTGAAAAAGGAGAGTGAAAAAGCTGGCTTAAAACTCAATATCAAAAAAGCTAACACCATGGCATCTGGTCCCATCACTTACATGCAAATAGAAGGGGAAAAGGTGGAAGCAGTGACAGATTTCCGCTTCCTGGGCTCTAAAATCACTGTGGATGGTGACTGCAGCCACGAAATTAGAAGTCGATTGCTTCTTGGCAGGAAAGCTCTGACAAACCTAGACAGTGTGTTAAAAGCAAAGACATCACTTTGCCGACAGAGGTCTGTATAGTCAAGGCTATGCTCTTTCCAGTAGTCATGTACGCATGTAAGAGCTGGACAGACAATAAAGAAGGTAGAGTGCTGAAAAAGTGATGTTTTCAAACTGTGGTGCTGTAGAAGACTCTTGAGAGTCCCTGGGCACCAAGAAGATCAAACCAGTCAACCTTAAAGGAAATCAACCCCTTATACTCTTCGAAAGGACTGATGTTGAAGCTGAAGCTCCAATATTTTGGCCAACTAATGTGAATAGCTGACTCACTGGAAAAGACCCTGAAGCTGGGATAGATTGAAGGCAGAATAAAAAAGGGTGACAAAGGAGGAAATGGTTGGATGGCATCACCAATTCAAAGGGTATAAACTTGGGCAAATTCTAGGAGATGGTAAGGGACAGGGAAGTCTGGTGTGTTGCAGTCTGTGAAGTCACAAAGAGACAGACATGACCTGGCAACCAAACAACAACAACAGTTTTATACAAGTTGTAGAATTTTTTTTTTCTGTTTTGTGAAAAATGCCTTGGAATTTTGAAAGAGACTGCAGTGAATATGTAGATAGCTGTGGGTAGTATGGATGTATTAACGATGTTAATTCTTCCAGTCAATAAATATGAAATATGTTTCCTTTTGTGTCTTTTAAACTTTTCTTCATGAGTGCCTTGAAAGTTTTTATACATAGATCTTTCAACACCTTGCTTAAATATATTTCTAAGTATTTTATTTTTTGATACAATTCTAAATGGGATTATTTGTGTTTCTGTAATTTGTTTTGGTGTATGGATAGGTAACTGAGTTTTATATATGCAAATACAGTATACAAAATGCATGCTGTTTTTTACAAAATAGACAAATTTCCCCCAAAGTAAAACATACAGAATGCCCAAGAGGTATGTGACAAGATGCTCAACATCACTATCAGGGAAGTGCAAATCAAAGGTACAACATACACCACCTCATTACTGTTTAAATGGCTTTTACCAAAAAGTACGAAATAAGTGTGGTTGAGGATGTGTAGAAAACGGAGGTCTTAATGGACAGGAAAAGGTCAGTTTTCATTCCAAGCCAAAAGAAAGGCAATGCCAAAGAATGCTCAAACTAGTACACAATTGCACTCATTTCACACGCTAGTAAAGTAATGCTCAAAATTCTCCAAGCCAGGCTTCAGCAGTACCTGAACGATGAAATTCTAGATGTTCAAGCTGGCTTTAGAAAAGGCAGAGGAATCAGAGATCAAATTGCCAACATCCGCTGGATCATGGAAAAAGCAAGAGAGTTCCAGAAAAAACATCTATTTCTGCTTTTTTGACTATGGCAAACCTTTTGACTGTGTGGATCACAATAAACTGTGGAAAATTCTGAAAGAGATGGGAATACCAGACCACCTGAACTGCCTCTTGAGAAACCTATATACAGATCAGGAAGCAACAGTTAGAACTGGACATGAAACAACAGACTGGTTCCAAATAGGAAAAGGAGTATGTCAAGACTGTATATTGTCACCCTGCTTATTTAACTTATATGCAGAGTACATCATGAGAAATACTGGACTGAAAGAAGCACAAGCTGGAATCAAGATTTCAGGGAGAAATATCAATAACCTCAGATATGCAGATGACACCACCCTTATGGCAGAAAGTGAAGAGGAACTAAAAAGCCTCTTGATGAAAGTGAAAGAGGAGAGTGAAAAAGTTGGCTTAAAGCTCAACATTCAGAAAATGAAGATCATGGCATCTGGTCCCATCACTTCATGGAAAATAGATGGGGAAACAGTGGAAACAGTGTCAGACTTTATTTTTCTGGGCTCCAAAATCACTGCAGATGTTGACTTGAACCAAGAAATTA
>NW_027219211.1:0-23851 GCF_027580195.1 Bos mutus
CATCTTTCTTAAACAATCCTGGCAAGATTTAGGTTAGTGTTTTTCCTCATGCTCAAATTAGGGTTTGAATGTTAAAAAATGAAATTGTGTAACTTTGTGGGTATAGAATAACAATTCTAAGAATACAAATACTTTAAGTAGAAATTCTATTCTGGCCCCAGTACTTGCTAAATTAGGAAGACATTTTATTCAGAGAAAGAAATGTCAATGGGACAATACTGGAATGGTAGCAGGGATGATTGCAAGGGAAAGACTTAAAAACAAACAGACACATAAGCATTCAGTCCAGTTCCATTTGCAACCTAGGTCTGAAACAGAATGGAAAGAGAGCTTGCTGTGGAGGTAGAATCCAGAGTTCACGTCTCAGGCGGTCCTAAGGTGGCGGAGAAATAGAACAGAAAGGCGACTTTCTCCCCACAAATTCATCGAAAAAGAACATTGAATGCTGAGCAAATTCAGAAAACAATTTCTGAATGCTGGCAGAGGACATCAGGGACCCAGAAAGGCAGCCCATTGTCTTTGAAAGGCGGTGGGACAAAATATAAAAGAGAAAAAGAGAGACAAATGAGGTAGGGACAGAGATCTGTCCTGGGATGGTAGTCTTAAAAGGAGAAGTTTCCCAACACTAGGAAACACTCTCATTGGCAGGTCAGTGGGAGTTTTGGAATCTCAGAGGGTAACATACGGGAGGAAAAAGAAAGAAAGAAAGAAAGAAACCCCACAGATTGTGTGCCTAACAACAACTTCCAGCAGGGAACTAGTCCAGACACTCACGATTGCCACCAGCAAGCGGGGGGCCTGAACAGGAAGGTGCGGGCTGCATTGCTTAGGGTAAGGGGCCAGGCCTGAGTGCCCTGAGGGCAATCTGGGAGCTAATGTGAGATAGCAACCCAAATTGTGGGATAGCCAGACAGAGAAAAAAACTATCCTGTGAAAGCCTAATCTAAGGCACTTCCTGGCCCTCTCACAGAGCAGAGGACTGAGAGAATACCAGAGCAGAGCTAGCTGGCTGTGCACTGACTCATCTCCCACCAGAGACAGGGAGGCAGGCGGGGGCAGCCAGAGCCTGAAAGGGCAATCTCAGCCCCAGAGAGGCATCCTCTACAAAACTGCAAGCAGGCTCCCATTTGCTAACCAAGACTTGTTGGGATACTGGGCGGTTGACATCCGCTGGGATGGTCGCAGCCAGAGATCAGCTCCCAGAAGAGACACACGGCCCACCTGAGGCGGGCAGGCCTGCTGCCAACCAGCAAATTGAGCGGCTGGGATGGGGAGGTATAAGACACACCACACCTGGGGTCACTGTGCTCGTTAAGCACCTGGTCGCCTGAGCTGCTCGGACATGGGAAGGGCACAAAGCGCAGGTCCAACTGAGCCTGTGCCTTTGTGGAGTACCTGAGAACCTGAACCTGAACCTGAGCGGCTTAGACCTGGGAAGTACACACAACCCAGGGCCCACCTCAGACAGTTGCAGGCAGAGCAACCTGAGCCTGAGCAGTGTAAACTGGGAAAGCACACACACCGTGGCAGGGCAAACCCAGTGCGGCCAGGACACTGTGAGCACACGCCAGGGATATTTGTTTGCAGTGCTCCTCCGTCACCACAGTACCACTGAGTAAGTGGGCCTAAATAAGTGACCACCTTGCCCCCATGACTCAGGGCGGAAATTAGACACTGAAAAGACCAGCAAACAGAAGAAGTTAAAATAAACAGAGGAAGCGCTCTGGAAAAGACAGGTGCAACAGATTAAAGCGTTGGAGTTAGCACTGACTACAATGGAAGGGCCTATAGATCTTGAGAAGTATAAGCTGGATAACGGAACTATCTGAAAGTGAACTAACCCCACACTGCCCACAACCACTCCAGAGAAATTCCTATGTATATTTTTACTATTATCATTAAAAAAAATTTTTTTTATGTCCTCTATTGCTTCTTTAATTTTAATTTTTATAACCTACTATTACCTTTCAAAAAAAGACCCTATTTTTAATGCAAACTTCATATATATATTTTATCATTTTTTGTTACTTTGTTTTTTTAATACTGTATTTGGGAGTCTCTAACCTTTACTGTAGACTTTTAATGTTTGCTTTTTGGTATTTGTTGTCAATTTTGTACATTTAAGAACCCAATCTTCACTGCCCATTTCTACTTGGGAGTTTGATCACTGCCTTGATTGCTCTCTCCCCTTTTGACTCTCCTTTTTCTCCACCAGGTCGCCTCTATCTCCTCCCTCACCCTTTTCTTCCCTACCCACTCTGTGAATCTCTTTGTGTATTCCAGGCTGTGGAGAACACTTTGGGAACTGATTACTGGCTGGATCTGTCTCTCTCCTTTTGATTGCCTCTTTTCTTGTCCTGGTCACCTCTGTCTCCTTCTTCCTTCTCTTCGCTGTGTAACTGCATGAACCTCTCTGAGGGGTCCAAACTGTGGATAACACATAGGGAATTGGTTACTGCCTAGCGTGCTCTCTTCCGGTTTGATTCCCCCTCTTCTTCTCCTGGTCAACTCTATCTCCCTCCTCCTTATTCTCTTCTCCATCTAACTTGGTGAACCTCTCTGGGTTCCCTCACTGTGGAGAAGCTTTTCATCATTAACCTAGATGTTTTATCATCGATGCTGTACAGATAGAGAAGTCTTGAGGCTACTCTAAGAATAAGACTGAAAACCAGAGACAGGAGGCTTAAGTTCAAAACCTGAGAACACCAGAGAGGCTCCTGACTCCAGGGAACATTAATGGACAGAGCTCATCCAAAAGCCTCCATACCTACACTGAAACCAAGCACCACCCAAGAGCCAACAAGTTCCAGAGCAAGACATACAGCGCAAATTCTCCAACAATGCAGGAACATAGCCCTGAGCTTCAATATACAGGCTGCCCAAATTCACACCAAACCCATAGACATCTCAAAACTCACTACTGGACATTTCATTGCACTCTGGAGAGAAGTCCAGCTCCACCCACCAGAACAGGGACGCAAGGTTCCCTAAACAGGAAACCTTGACAAGCCACTCATACAACCCCACCCACAGTGAGGAACCTCCACAATAAAAAGGAACCACAAGCTGCCAGAATACAGAAAGGCCACCCCAAATACAGCAATCTAACTGATGCTGAAGCTGAAACTCAATGTTTTGGTCACCTGATGTAAAGAACTGACTCATTGGAAAAGACCTGATGCTGGGAAAGATTGAAGGCAGGAGGGAGAGGGGGAGAGAGAGGATGAGATGGTTGGATGGCATCACCAATTCAAAGGCGTGAGTTTGAGTAAGCTCTGGGAGTTGGTGATGGACAGGGAGGCCTGGCACACTGCAGTCCTCGACCCCAAGGACTTGGGGTCACTGTAGTCCTTGGGGTCACAAAGAGTCGGACACGACTGAGCAGCTGAACTGAACTCAGCGAATCGTGATGTCTCCTAAAGCTGTACTAGTTGCTTCTTGAAATCAGAACAGTCTTATCCTTGCTTTGATCTCACAAGTGGGAATCTTCCCATGTCTTGGAGCAGATGGAAATTACTGCCCTTAGAATGTGCTTTGGGCTCTAGGATCTCCCACTGACCCCTGGAAGCCTTGCTGTCTTTGGCATCAAAGCCAGTTACATTATTCACGTACCTGCAACCTTCTCACTGTTATCGGTAATATCAGTGATATCACTGTTATCAGAACTCACTGGCGTCTCTCCAAAGAGACAAGTGATATCTTCTCCAAATATCTTGAGACAGTTTTCAATGAGAAATTGTATGAAAAAAACCTGTAACACGAGGGGGCAAAAAATGGGGTATTACTCTACATATGGTGTAATAGTAAATCACATTTCATCCATGAATCTTGGCTCTAACCAAAAATGCAAATGAAATCTGAGAAAAATTCAGACTTGACTAAAAAATATATAAATATATTATATATACATCAGCTTTTTCTAAGAAATAACTCCTACTTTAAAAAAGTAGTTTGGGCTCAAATTTTAAAATTCTTTTAGTCAGTGGGCTAAAGTTATAATATGAAGCCTGGTTTAATAGCTAAAATTTTGTAATGATGGTTAACATGCTTAAAACTAGGATGATTTTTAAGTATCCCCCATAGGATATGTGGGACAAAAATGTATATTCTCTTATTAAGTTTTATTTATTTTTAATAAATTTTTTTTTAGTTTTCTTGAGATAGATTTTTATATCTCATATTATTAAAATTTATAAAGTATCGAATACAACACCAATTGTGAATTTCACTTCAGTGAAGAAATATCTGAAACTTGGGTAGCAGAGGTTTCTGTGTTGGCAGTGGGGTTTGTGAAGGAACAAATCATCTGGGAGAAAACATGTCTGTCTGTTTTACCACATTCCCTTGCCTCACACTTGCTGTCAGGGGAGCTTGGAAGAGCTGTGATCTTATTAGGCATGTTGTGGCTCTCTTAGGATGTTCTGAAATATTTTACTAGGTTCCTCATCCTCAGGCAGAGACACAAGAGAAGCCAAATATTTTCCTGAATGAGCCACAGCTGGCAGAGTGCGGCCAGTATGTGTGGAGCCTCAGGTGCTCATATTGCCCAGGCCGCTAAGATGTGCCGACAGTGACCAGATGTATTGGGTGTCATCATTGTGTAATGATGAAATCATAGTTTGGGGCCTGTACACCCTCAGTGATTAGGCTGAGAGTTGAACCTTGGCTCTCTGATTCCAAAGCCAGGTTCTTTTCTATCATATCATCCTACTCTTACCTCTCTATCGTTTAATCTCTTGGATGGCAAAGGGAAGTGAGTCAACTGTTCTCAGTTATAATACACCTTCCCATGCCCAACCAAGTAGGACTCTGCCACTCCAAGGCAGTGTAATTAAAATGTGCACTTAAAAACTGGTTCATCAGAGTTAATACTACAGACTTCAGGTTCAAGATGGGGACTCTGCTCCATAAAGGCATAAAAATGAGAGATCTCATTACCTGTTTGGTGAAGTTTTCTGAGCTGCCAGAATTAGACAGACAAAGCATGCTTGGGGTTATACACACTGATAAATTATAAGCTGTCATCTGATTGGATGAGGATGTTGCTCAATGTTGTAAAAACTGCAAAAATGGTATTGTGGAAAAACTACATTGGCTCTCGGCAGCTGGACTAGTTGCCTAAGGACAGAAAAACACTTATAAATAAAGCAAGTCATTTTGCTTAGTAAGTGGAAATACAGAGAACAAAGTACTTCTTTTTATACCATGTACACAGTCCATTCTCACAGTTCCAGGCATGAATGCATACAAAAATGTTTCACTGAATTTAATTCCTGAACCAGGTAAGACCTACTCTGGTTAGTTATGTGTTTGTATTTAAGATCATACCACTGGCGGATTGGTTCTTTATCATCTCATTTTAGACCAGTGGATTTCATCTCCAACAGTTTCATGTATTCAGAAGGTGTAAAATGGTCAAGCAGTCCATGTTAATGAGATTAGGAGAAAAACACCAATTACAGTGTCACCAAAAAGGCATGCATCTCTCTTCAAACTAGCTTCCATGGGCATGATCAAGTGAAACCCGTGATACTGGTCATTATTTTAGAGGACACAGCTGTAAACTATAAGCTAATATTTTCCTAAGAGTATGTTGGTTGTATTTTCTCAGAGTTGAGTAATTATGGCATCATTACCTCTGGGTCGCCTTTATTTTGTCCTCCTCGTTCCCTTGATCAATAACATCAAGCCATTTATCATAGAGACTGGCTGAAAATATGCTTCCTTGGATATTTTGAAGAAAATCTTATATAGATCAAAAAGTATATATTATTCTTAGGATAAATTCAATGGAGAAATTGCAAAGAAAATATTTAGTGGAAAAATTCAATTCAGTCCACAATTCCTTCACAGCCATGAACTGATTCACACAGAGTTTGGCTGTCATTCTCCACAGCCTTGCACACCCAGAAGTACTGGTTGGATTTTCCCCAACCTAAAATTAGAAGCATAAAAGCAGAGTCTGGGCTGTAGTGAGAATGAAGCTAAAGCTCCTTCTATTGCCTGGAACTTACTCTTTGTGTACATGTTAACACATTAGTACAAACTGGCAAGGCCTGGTGATAACTGATCCTAAATCCTATTAGTTTCTTGAAAAGAAATGCACATGCCCATTTTGTTTGTTTACTTCAGACACATGCTTGCTTGTGATTCAAGAAAAGAAGTTCTGAAATAAAACAAACAAAATTACACCCTACATGCTCTTCTACACATATTAAGAGAATACCTGATGTATGTGTTCTTTGGGAAAAAGCTAGTATCGAAATAGCTTCAATCTTATTAAAAAAAAAAAAATCATATAAAAGTACAGTTCTACAGACTTTTAAGCAGCAGGTGTTAGAAATAAATCAAAAGACCCAATGGTAAACTACATGTTACCCTTACAACTCTTTGAATTCAATATATCCACCCAAAGAGAAAACTGAAAATTTAGATACATTGCAACTTGACATCTGTGGGATAGAATATGCAAATGTCAGCTTCCTAAGTGGAGGCCTGCAAACTTTATCCTGATGACCAAGTCTTAATATCAGAGAATGGGGCCTATTAAAATGGATGAAGTTGTAACCTGTTGTGCAAGACTGAGGGGAAATGATGGCATTGCCTTGCCAGTTTCAAAGGCACAACTTGCTTCCACTGGTCTTAATATACAGCCTGACTTCTCTTAATAGTATCTTCTTTACGCAGTGTTTCTAAGGCAACTATCATGATTACAATCCTGTTAGTGTTCGCTTGTTTCAGTACTTATTGAGCTGCTGTTTGTGTCAGGCACTCTCTTGAGTACTGAGGATAGAGTATGAAGATAATGCACAAAGTCTCAGTCCTCTCATACTTTTTCTTGGAATTGGTATAGAGTACTCAATGCTGGTCATCAGGGTTTCACTATGCTTCTTATGGAGTGTCCGCAGTACATTTGGAAGGAGGAAACACTCCATGTGAGTTCAGCCATTCAGTCCTGTCCTACTCTTTCCTACCCCATGGACTGCACACCAGGCTTTCCTGTACATCAGCAACACCTGGGTCTGTTCAAATTCATGTCCATGGAGTTGGTGATGCCATTCAACCATGTCATCTGGCTTTGACTTTTGGAGTCTGGGAGTGTGCAGCAGGGCCTTTGCCTTGTGTACCAAACTACATGCACTTGGAGTGTGTCTCTTCTCTCTCCTGAACCCTGTGCTGTAGAATCGATTGGTGAGACTGAGTATGGTTAAGCCATGACATGACTCATGCAGAATATGCCATGGGTATTTGCTATTGGACTACTGTTTATAGGCAGTTTAATGACAAACTCAATGTGGTTCTGACTATATATTCATTTCTGATTTAGACCAACTCCATGGCTGCTTTGACATATGGTATTCTCAAGGCCAAAGTTGCAAGGTTTGATTCCCCACCAAGATCAATCAACTTTAGGAAGAGAAAACTTTTGGACTGTCTTAAGATCTGTATCCATAAGTAGCCACCCTCTTACTACTCTGTGCTTATAGCATGGAAACAGGCAAGAGCCCAGTAACACTTGCTCAAAAGTGAAATCAGTTCCACGTGTGCACCTTTTAGAGGGTAGCACTCTAGTGTGTATTATTATAGGTCAAGTGTAGTAGGGGTCAACTCTAAATCATACCTGCACTGTTGCTATTACCATACAATCGAACATTAATAGGGGACAAGGAAACCCCATATGTTATTTGGTTTCTAAGATAATTTTAATAACCTTTCTGTACTTATTACTACATCAATATATTTTTGTTCATAGCTGCTAACAAGTACCAAGATGGATTGATTAATTTTTTCTTTCTGTTGTATTATCGCCCTGGTAGAAATTTAACTACACACTTGTGATTTAGCTGTATCATTTCAAACTCAGTCTATTTTTTGTATAAACCTATTGAATTTTGCAAAATTCCAAACAGATTTTGATTGTTGCACTCACTTTAAAAATAAGATTTATAAGATTAGGCATGTAGTAAAACTGGTTACCATGTAACTGTAACTTTGGGTGGTGGGCTAAACTTACAAATGTTAACAAAGCCATTAATCATGGTAAGGGAGATAAAAGGAGGAAAAAGAAGGAACAAATGGTGGCGTCATCCCTACACTAATTTTCAAGTAAAAGGCATTGAGACACAGGGGAGGCAAGGATGATGCACTGATCAGAGATTTTGGTGGCCTCACTAAGCATTTTTTGATTCATTGTAAGACAAATGGGCTTCCCAGGTGGTGCTAGTGGGAAAAAACCTGCCTGCCAATGCAGGAGATGCAAGAGATGCAGGTTCGATGCCTGGCAGGAAGATCCCCTGGAGAAGGGCATGGCAACCCACTCTAGTATTCTTGCGTGGAGGATTCCATGGACAGAGAAGTCTGCTGGGCTACAGTCAATGGGATCACAGAGAGTCAGCTGTTACGAGGCGACTAACACACACAGACACACAAACACACACACTAAACACACGAATTTACCATAGTGAGTAAACATCTGTCCTGCATCCATGCTAAGTTGCTTCAGCCGTGTCCAATTCTGTGCCACCTCATGGACTATAGCCTGCCAGACTCCACTGTCCATGGGATTCTCCAGGCAACCATACTGGAGTCGTATGCCAGTCCCTGTTCCAGGGGATCCTGGAAACCCAGGGATGGAACCCAGGTTTCCTGCATTGAAGGCGGATTCTTTACTGTCTGAGTCACCTGGGAAGTTACTTCTGTTAACTGTTTCCAAAGGCCTATTATGAATTTTATTTTGGAAATGTGGCCTTCATTAGGAAGGTGATGAGGAAGTCATCCAAAGCAGGAAGCTTGTTTTGGTAAACACTCAATGTGTAAGTGGGTATTTTGACATATCTTGTTATTCCTTTGCATGGACTGTTCAGGAGTCAAGATGTGCAATGAAAAGGAAAATATCTAATGTATGGGGCTTATAACATCTGCAGTACCTTCCTTCAGTTTTGGCTTTGTGAAGTGTTTTTCACTTTTCAGCTCCTTCCTCTCTTATGCCTATTAGGTTTCTTGGGCATTCATAATGAAGCACCAGTCATATAGCTTCAGATTTACGTGTGTGGATAATGCTCAGACTTTCCTTACCTTTAACACGCAGGCTATCACAAGAATTGATTCCTCATTCAAGTTCACTGTGTCTCCACAGTTTAGTTTCTTCTTTAGGGCTCTGCATGATTTTATACTGGCTGATTTTCTGAAGATGCCTTCTGTGAACAGCCCTTTTTGATTGATAAAGGAAAGCATATCCTATCGGGAAGGAAAGAAAAGAAAACTGTTGGACGTTTCATGTCTAGAAGCCCAGAGCGCAAGCTTGTTCCAGTTTTGACAGATCTGTGGTATATGAGGGTACAGTTCTAGAACAGCACCGAAGTCAATTTGAAATTTTTTCTTCAGTGTCTCTAAATATATTTTTGACCCAACAATCGATCTGACATTCATACACTGAAACATTGTAAACACTCGTGTAATCAGATTTTCCGTTTCAGTGAATTTACTGTGTTAAACGTCTCTGCTTTGAGGCCTTTGTAGATTCACCCTCTTCTCCTTCACCACTCCTTTCTCATTATTCCCTATTATATATGCTCTTCCCTAAGTGTGGAAATCCTTTTGCCATATTCATGCCCCATTTGTTTCTTCCCCTTCCAGGGACTGTCCACCCCATTCAGTCCTGTTTCCTGTATTCCCTCCCGTCAAAATCAGGCTCAATAAGCCTCTCCTCCTTCTCCGATGACATTCTGTCTCATCAGTCTTTGTAGTTCCTTTTCCTGTATTTTCATATCCTCTACTGTCTGCAGAGTTAGAGAGATAACAGCTATTGGAGCCAGGTTTTTCAAGGAATGTGGAATCTGTTATGCCAGTCATCCACTGTGTGACTTTGGGCATAGCACATACTTGGGTGAGGCTCTTTTGTTTTTCATTGATGAAGTGGGGGTGATGATAGTCATGGCTACCCCCCTAAATGTTCTGTGAAAGACGCAAGGTCTGGGGTAGTAGCTAGCACCTAGCTAGTATGACAAATTCCTTCATATATACCATAAAATTCCCTGCATCTAGTGTAGTGCTTGGAGAGATAGTGGACAGTGAACAAGAGTTAATGCTTACAGTTCAGTACACTAATTTGATATAGCACAGTTCGAACTCTGTGACTCTCTTTTGACACATTCTGTCAGGAGCAAATGATTCATCTTTGCCAGAGGATGCGTACTTTATGCTTAAACACTTGAGTTGCAAATCAAATCCCTGTGAGACATTTTGCATCTTAAGGGGGAGTAGACTCAGCTGAAGGAGACTTGAGACTCGTGTGGACTTCAAGGGAGGAGACGGGGAGACATATGAGGATGAGGTGGACTCGCAGAGATTCTTACACACAGAGTCTGAAGGAAAGCTACACGGTCAAAATAGCCTGGAGTTAAAACTCACCTCCAGGACCTCCCCACCATTCTATGCAAAACAAGCACTCTGTCACCCGAAGGAAAAAATGGACATTGGGTTGATTTTGCCCAGCTCCCAGCCTGTCCCAGCCTCTGGCTGATCTCCACAATTCCTTGCCGCAGCTGTTTAAGAGATAACTACTCTGAACAACCTTGCAGAAGAACAGGCCCCCTTAAGACTGGAGCTTTCCACATACGTGCCTCTATATACTTCCTCTTTTCTTGGGTAAGAGCAGTAGCTCACTAATCTGACTGCTGCCCCTTCTCACCTCATAAAGGTGATCTGTAAAGGACTGCTCTCATTCTTTTCCTCAACCTCGCCTTCTCTAACTGCCTTAACTTACAGAGTCCATGTTAACTGGTCTGAGCTGGTATAGATGGGTCTTTGTTGAAATCAGCGGAATGGATGAGAGTATCTTTTCATCTTGTACTTGCCTTCTGACTCTGCAGTACCTAAATCAGATGTTGTTCTTTGAAGTAATGTTATGAATCTTATCGGACAAAGCCAGACTTCTTCATTTGGAGTAGATTTGGAAGAGAACACTTGATGTCTCAGCACTCCCCTTTTAAGGAAGGTTACAGAAACCAAAATAAGACCTACCAGAATTGGGGTGGGCAGGGTGTCATTATCACATACATCCTCAAGAGGAGCTCCAAAGAGCTGTTTTGGCTTTGTGGGTGGTAGAGACGTGTGTTGGTTCTCCTTGCGGGTCCTGGAGATACAGCCAAATGCCCAGTTTTTGAGAGAACTCTTCCTAACTGTCTTCTTGTCTGAAACTAATATAGAAGAGAGATTTTCACTAGTAGTAGTTGAGCTTATTTACCCTGATTTCCACCACTTACATTCAGCAGCATGTTCATGGCAGAGGCTGAAAGAGAGAAACTGAACCATTTGTTATATAGCATTCCCCTCATTCTGAAGCAGGCTAATTGTATCCTTGTGGTGTTAACATGTTCTTCTTGCCCATATTCTGCAAACCAGTAGTTAAACCTAGAGGCGTGATCAGACTCAGGGTTGATTCTCCCTGTGACAGTATTCCCCAGACAGTGCTCTCTATTCCCTTTGCCCTGTGGCATGAGACACTTAACCTATAGTTACACAAGTTTCCTAATATTAAGTGTTATCAGTGGATTCTGGGTTCAGATCTCATTTGAAAGGCAAAATTATTTAATATTCAAATCAAGCAGCATTTGTAGGAAGTTTCCTTCCTCTGTTGAGTTACCTGTTTGGCTTTCTGAGTACCCCCGTCATGCGCAATTTTCTCCCTTGAAAAGGATCGACTTTCACGAGATATCCTGCCTGACAGTGATTATCAGTCAGCCTCTAGACCTCTCCTCTGGGAGGCCACACACCTCAGTCAGCTCCAAGGATGACTTCCTGCCCTCAGGGTCCTTGAGAAGTAGTCATTAATTGCAGACAATGTGGTAAGATTACAGGGGGCCAGTTTTTGTGTGACACCTTACTCAGTTAACGCAAAGATGAATTTTAACAACCAACAGTCTTATGGACTCCGTGGGAGAGGGAGAGGGTGGAAAGATTTGGAAGAATGGCATTGAATCATGTATAATATCATGTATGAAACAAGTTGCCAGTCCAGGTTCGACGCACGATACTGGATGCTTGGGGCTAGTGCACTTGGATGACCCAGAGGGATGGTATGGGGAGGGAGGATGGAGGAGGATTCAGGATGGGGAACACATGTATACCTGTGGCAGATTCATTTTGATATTTGGCAAAACTAATACAATGTGTAAAGTTTAAAAATTAAATTAAATTAAAAAAAAAAAAAGCTACTACAACAGCCCCTGCCAAAGGAATGCTTTTCAAAAAGAGTGATCAGCAATGAAGAATTGAGTTCAAAGTGTCTCGTGCCCAGCTATGAATGTTTTCCTGATATTTCCTCAATAAACCTGCTTAATATTTCCTTAAATAACCTGCTTAAATAACCAGCTAAAGAAGTCAATTAGAGGAGCCCAGTTGTAGAAAAATAAACAGAAGAATTTAACCAAATCTTTTAAAATGCCCATCCACTTTTCTTTCGGGGACATAGTGAGTTTCTCACCATTTCCATTCAAGTGAGTGAACCACTTGTGGTGCTGGGTGAGAGAATCAGAAGGCTCCTATTCTCCCTCTTAATTGGATGACTTACCTAAAACTCTTTGAGCATGAGTTTGCTCAAATGTAACATAAATGATGCTACTTACACCTGACTGGACTACATAACATAATGTACTACCCAGCACAAGACATGGCACATAGCAGCCTTAATAAAGGTAATTTCCCTCCTTCAGAAGGCCTAAGGCAGCCTAGACATCAGTCACCTCCCACTAAGCAGACACCACCCCAATTCTCCATTTGATTGTGCAGCCTCCAGAAGGTATGCATTCCTGAAGAAATGCCATCACTTTGCCTTAGGCTCTTCCTGCCCTGACATTCATATTACCATCATTTTAAAAGGAGATAATGAAGAAAGCAAATGCATTCTTAAATTCAGGAACAGATTCTCCTAATTAATATGTACAAATGTGAAAAGATACATGTTTATATGGGTTGAGTTGCTTTATGCACCCTGGTTTCCCTACTCTTAACCTGATTCTTTTATTTCTAAACTACCCACAGGTATTCATGTATTTCAAATGTATTCATTCATTGTTCAGCTTTAATAAGAATACTCTTAGGAAGAAAACTCTATCAGTTGGTACAAAGCTATATGGCCAGCTAGCCTATAAGCATAGATGGAAAGCAAATTAGACATTAAGGCCTATGCTTTTATTTTCAGGCCTAGATGGACCTTTCGTAATGTACATTGGTTGGTGTTAGAGTTCTTGTGGGCTCTGTGACCAATAAAACTATATACTATAGCCACGAAAAGTATGGTGCTCAGTTGTTCAGTCGTGTCCAACTCTTGCGACCCCATGGACTATAGCCTGTCAGGCTCCTGTCCGTGGGACTTCCTGGATCATAATACTGGAGTGGGTTGCCAGGGACTGTGAAACAGGTTAACTTTACAACGTCATCTTTCTTAAACAATCCTGGCAAGATTTAGGTTAGTGTGTTTTTCCTCATGCTCAAATTAGGGTTTGAATGTTAAAAAATGAAATTGTGTAACTTTGTGGGTATAGAATAACAAGTATAAGAATACAAATACTTTAAGTAGAAATTCTATTCTGGCCCCAGTAGTTGCTATATTAGTAAGACATTTTATTCAGAGAAAGAAATGTCAATGGGACAATACTGGAATGGTAGCAGGGGTGATTGCAAGAGGAAGACTTAAAAACAAACAGACATATAAACATTCAGTCCAGTTCCATTTGCAACCTAGGTCTGAAGCAGAATGGAAAGAGAGCTTGCTGTGGAGGTACAATGCAGAGCTCAAGTCAGAGGTGGTCCTAAGGTGGTGGAGAAATAGAACAGAAAGACCACTTTCTCCCCACAAATTCATCGAAAGAACATTGAATGCTGAGCAAATTCCACAAAACAACTTCTGATTGCTGGCAGAGGACATCAGGCACCCAGAAAGGCAGCCCATTGTCTTTGAAAGGAGGTAGGACAAGATATAAAAGAGAAAAAGAGAGACAAATGAGGTAGGGACAGAGATCTGTCCTGGGACGGTAGTCTTAAAAGAGGAGAAGTTTCCAAACACTAGGAAACAGTCTCATTGGCAGGTCAGTGGAGACTTTTGGAATCTCAGAGGGTAACATACGGGGAGGAAAAAGAAAGAAAGAAAGAAAGAAAACCCACAGATTGCGTGCGTAACATCAACTTCCAGCAGGGAACTAGTCCAGACACTCACAATTGCCACCAGCAAGCGGAGGGCCTGTACAGGGAGGTGCCGGCCGCATTGCTTAGGGTAAGGACCAGGCCTGAGTGCCCTGAGGGCAATCTGAGGGAACTAATGTGAGATAGCAACCCAAATCGTGGGATAGCCAGCGGGAGAGAAAAAAACCTATCCTGTGAAAAGCCCTAATCTAAGGCACTTCCTGGCCCACTCACAGAGCAGAGGACTGAGAGAATACCAGAGCAGAGCTAGCTGGCTGTGCACTGACTCATCTCCCACCAGAGACAGGGAGGCAGGCGGGGGCAGCCAGAGCCTGAAAGGGGCAATCTCAGCCCCAGAGAGACATCCTCTACAAAACTGCAAGCAGGCTCCCATTTGCTAACCAAGACTTGTTGGGATTCTGGGTGGTTGACATACTCTGGGACGGTCGCAGCCAGAGATCAGCTCCCCAGAAGAGACACACGGCCCACCTAAGACGGGCAGGCCTGCTGCCACCCAGCAAATCGAGCGGCTGGTATGGGGGAGGTGATAAGACACATTACACCTGGGGGTCACTGTGCTCTCTAAGCACCTGGTCGCCTGAGCTGCTCAGACCTGGGAAGGGCACAAAACGCAGGTCCGACTGAGTGTGCGCCTTTGTGGAGTACCTGAGAACCTGAACCTGAACCTGAACGGCTTAGACCTGGGAAGTGCACGCAACCCAGGGCCCGCCTCAGACAGTTGCAGGCAGAGCAACCTGGAGCCTGAACAGTGTAGACTGGGAAAGCACACACACCGTAAGCGGGTCAAACCCAGTGCGGTCAGGACACTGTGAGCACACGCCAGGGATATTTGTTTGCAGTGCTCCTCCGTCCCCACAGCGCCACTGAATAAGTGAACCTAAATAAGTGACCACCTTTGCCCCTGTGAGTCAGGGCGGAAATTGGACACTGAAAAGACCAGCAAACAGAAGAAGTTAAAATAAACAGAGAGGGAAGCGCTCTGGAAAAGACAGGTGCAACAGATTAAAATGTTGTAGTTAGCACTGACTACATTGGAAGGGGCCTATTGATCTTGAGAAGCATAAGCAGGATCACAGAACTATCTGAAAATGAACTAAACAGACTGCCCACAACAACTCCAGAGAAATTTCTAGATATATTTTTAGTATTATCTTTAAAAAAATTTTTTTTTAATTTTTAAGTCCTCTATTACTTCTTTAATTTTAATTTTTATAACCTACTATTACCTTTCAAAAAAAGACCCTATTTTTAATGCAAACTTCATATATATATTTTATCATTTTTTGTGACTTTGTTTTGTTTTTCTAATACTGTATTTGGGGGTCTCTAACCTTTACTGTAGACTTTTAGTGTTTGCTTTTTGGTTATTTGTTATCAATTTTGTACGTTTAAGAACCCAATCTTCACTGCCCACTTCTACTTGGGAGTTTGATCACTGCCTTGATTGCTCTCTCCCCCTTTTAACTCTCCTTTTTCTCCACCAGGTCGCCTCTATCTCCTCCCTCACCCTTTTCTTCCCTACCCACTCTGTGAATCTCTTTGTGTATTCCAGGCTGTGGAGAACACTTTGGGAACTGATTACTGGCTGGATCTGTCTCTCTCCTTTTGATTGCCTCTTTCCTTTTCCTGGTCACCTCTGTCTTCTTCTTGATTCTCTTCTCTGGGTAACTGCATGAGCCTCTCTGAGGGGCCCAGACTGTGGAGAGCACATAGCGAATTGATTACTGGCTAGCTTGCTCTCTCCCCTTTTGATTCCCCCTCTTCTTCTCCTGGTCAACTCTATCTCCCTCCTCCTTATTCTCTTCTCCATCTAACTTGGTGAACCTCTCTGGGTTCCCTCACTGTGGAGAACCTTGTCATCATTAACCTAGATGTTTTATCATCGGTGCTGTACAGATAGAGAAGTCTTGAGGCTACTCTAAGAATAAGACTGAAAACCAGAGACAGGAGGCTTAAGTTCAAAACCTGAGAACACCAGAGAACTCCTGACTCCAGGGAACATTAATGGACAAGAGCTCATCCAAAAGCCTCCATACCTACACTGAAACCAAGCACCACCCAAGAGCCAACAAGTTCCAGAGCAAGACATACAATGCAAATTCTCCAACAACGCAGGAACATAGCCCTGAGCTTCAATATACAGGCTGCCCAAATTCACACCAAACCCATAGACATCTCAAAACTCACTACTGGACACTTCATTGCACTCCGGAGAGAAGTCCAGCTCCACCCACCAGAACAGGGACACAAGCTTCCCTAAGCAGGAAACCTTGACAAGCCACCCACACAACCCCACCCACAGTGAGGAATCTCCACAATAAAAAAGAACCACAAGCTGCCAGAATACAGAAAGGCCACCCCATATACAGCAATCTAACTGATGCTGAAGCTGAAACTCCAATGCTTTGGTCACCTGATATAAAGAACTGACTCATTGGAAAAGACCCTGATGCTGGGAAAGATTGAAGGCAGGAGGAGAAAGGGACGAGAGAGGATGTGATGGTTGGACGGCATCACCAGTTCAAAGGACGTGAGTTTGAGTAAGCTCTGGGAGTTGGTGATGGACAGGAAAGCCTGGCGTGCTGCAGTCCTCAAGCCCAAGGACTTGGGGTCACTGTAGTCCTTGGGATCACAAAGAACCGGACACGACTGAGCAGCTGAACTGAACTCAACGAATCGTGATGTCTCCTAAAGCTGTACTAGTTGCTTCTTGAAATCAGAACAGTCTTATCCTTGCTTTGATCTCACAAGTGGGAATCTTCCCATGTCTTGGAGCAGATGGAAATTACTGCCCTTAGAATGTGCTTTGGGCTCTAGGATCTCCCACTGACCCCTGGCAGCCTTGCTGTCTTTGGCATCAAAGCTAGTTATATTATTCACGTACCTGCAACCTTCTCACTGTTATCGATAATATCAGTGATATTACTGTTATCAGAACTCACTGACGTCTCTCCAAAGAGACAAGTGATATCTTCTCCAAATATCTTGAGACAGTTTTCAATGAGAAATTGTATGAAAGAAATCTGTAACACAAAGGGGCAAAAAATGGGGTATTACTCTACATATGGTGTAATAGTAAATCACATTTCATCCACGAATCTTGGCTCTAACCAAAAATGCAAAAGAAATCTGAGAAAAATTCAGACTTGACTAAAAAATATATAAATATATTATATATACATCAGCTTTTTCTAAGAAATAATTCCTACTTTCAAGAGTAGTTTGGGCTCAAATTTTAAAATTCTTTTAGTCAGTGGGCTAATGTTATACTATGTAGCCTGGTTTAATAGCTAAAATTTTGTAAAGATGGTTAACATGCTTAAAACTAGGATGATTTTTAAGTAGCCCGCATAGGATATGTGGGACAAAAATGTATATTCTCTTATTAAGTTTTATTTATTTTTAATAAATTTGTTTCTAGTTTTATTGAGATAGATTTTTTATATGTCATATTATTAACATTTATAAAGTATCGAATACAACACCAATTGTGAATTTCACTTCAGTGAAGAAATATCTGAAATTTGGGTAGCAGAGGTTTCAGTGTGGGCCGGGGGGGTTTGTGAAGGAACAAAGCATCTGGAGAGAAAACATGTCGGTCTGTCTTACCACATTCCCTTGCCTCACACTTGCTGTCCGGGGGAGCTTGGAGAAGAGCTGTGATCTTATTAGGCATGTTGTGGCTCTCTTAGGATGTTCTGAAATATTTTACTAGCTTCCTCATCCTCAGGCAGAGACACAAGAGAAGCCAAGTATTTTCCTGAATGAGCCAAAGCTGGCAGAGTGCGGCCAGTATGTGTGGAGCCTCAGGTGCTCATATAGCCCAGGCCGCTAAGATGTGCCGACAGTGACCAGATGTATTGGGTGTCATCATTGTGTAATGATGAAATCATAGTTTGGAGGCTTGTACACCCTCAGTGATTAGGCTGAGAGTTGAACCTTGGCTCTCTGATTCCAAAGCCAGGTTCTTTTCTATCATATCATCCTACTCTTACCTCTCTATCATTTAATCTCTCGGATGGCAAAGGGGAAGTGAGTCAACTGTTCTCAGTTATAGTACACCTTCCCATGCCCAACCAGAGTAGGACTCTGCCACTCCAAGGCAGTGTAATTAAAATGTGCACTTAAAAACTGGTTCATCAGAGTTAATACTACAGACTTCAAGTTCAAGATGGGGACTCTGCTCCGCAAGGCAAAAAATGAGAGATCTCATTACCTGTTTGGTGAAGTTTTCTGAGCTGCCAGAATTAGACAGACAAAGCATGCTTGGGGTTATACACACTGATAAATTATAAGCTGTCATCTGATTGGATGAGGAATGTTGCTCAATATTGCGTAAAACTGCAAAAAGATATCGCAGAAAAACTACATTGGCTCTCGGCAGCTGGTCTAGAAGCCTAAGGACAGAGAAAACACTTATAAATAAAGCGAGTCATTTTGCTTAGTAAGTGGAAATACAGAGAACAAAGTACTTCTTTTTATACCATGTACACAGTCCATTCTCACAGTTCCAGGCATGAAAGCATACAAAAATGTTTCACTGAATTTAATTCCTGAACCAGGTAAGACCTACTCTGGTTAGTTATGTGTTTGTATTTAAGATCATACCACTGGCGGATTGGTTCTTTATCATCTCAATTTAGACCAGTGGATTTCATCTCCAACAGTTTCATGTATTCAGAAGGTGTAAAATTGTCAAGCAGTCCATGTTAATGAGATTAGGAGAAAAACACCAATTACAGTGTCACCAATAAGGCATGCATCTCTCTTCAAACTAGCTTCCATGGGCATGATCAAGTGAAACCCCGTGATACTGGTCATTATTTTAGAGGACACAGCTGTAAAGTATAAGCTAATATTTTCCTAAGAGTATGTTGGTTGTATTTTCTCAGAGTTGAGTAATTATGGCATCATTACCTCTGGGTCGCCTTTATTTTGTCGTCCTCATTCCCTTGATCAATAACATCAAGCCATTTATCATAGAGACTGGCTGAAAATATGCTTCCTTGGATATTTCGAAGAAAATCCTTATATAGATCAAAAAGTATATATTATTCTTAGGATAAATTCAATGGAGAAATTGCAAAGAAAATATTTAGTGGAAAAATTCAATTCAGTCCACAATTCCTTCACAGCCACGCACACTGATTCACACAGAGCTTGGCTGTCATTCTCCACAGCCTTGCACACCCAGAAGTACTGGTTGGATTTTCCCCAACTAAAATTAGAAGCATAAAAGCAGAGTCTAGGCTGTAGTGAGAATGAAGCTAAAGCTCCTTCTATCGCCTGGAACTTACTCTTTGTGTACATGTTAACACATTAGTACAAACTGGCAAGGCCTGCTGATAACTGATCCTAAATCCTATCAGTTTCTTGAAAAGAAACGCACATGCCCATTTTGTTTGTTTACTTCAGACACATGCTTGCTTGTGATTCAAGAAAGAAGTTCTGAAATAAAACAAACAAAATTACACCCCTACATGGTCTTCTACACATATTAAGAGAAAACTCATACTTTTTCTTGGAATTGGTATAGAGTACCCAATGCTGGTCATCAGGGTTTCACTATGCTTCTTATGGAGTGTCCGCAGTACATTTGGAAGGAGGAAGCACTCCATTTGAGTTCAGCCATTCAGTCCTGTCCTACTCTTTCCTACCCCATGGACTGCACACCAGGCTTTCCTGTCCATCAGCAACACCTGGGTCTTGTTCAAATTCACATCCATGGAGTTGGTGATGCCATTCAACCACGTCATCTGGCTTTGGCTTCTGGGAGTCTGGGAGTGTGCAGCAGGGCCTTTGCCTTGTGTACCAAACTACATGCACTTGGAGTGTGTCTCTTCTCTCTCCTGAACCCTGTGCTGTAGAATCGATTGGTGAGACTGAGTATGGTTAAGCCAGGACATGACTCATGCAGAATATGCCATGGTATTTGCTATTGGACCACTGTTTATACACAGTTTAATGACAAACTCAATGTGGTTCTGACTATATATTCATTTCTGATTTACACCAACTCCATGGTTGCTTTGACATATGGTATTCTCAAGGCCAAAGTTGCAAGGTTTGATTCCCCACCAAGATCAATCAACTTTAGGAAGAGAAAACTTTGGGACTGCTTAAGACCTGTACCCATAAGTTGCCACCCTCTTACTAGTCTTACTAGCTTACAGCATGGAAACAGGCAAGAGCCTAGTAACACTTGCTCAAAAGTGAAATCAGTTCCAAGTGTGCACCTTTTAGAGGGTAGCACTCTACTTGCTATTTGCACACCTAGTGTGTATTATTATGGGTCAAGTGTAGTAGGGGTCAACTCTAAATCATACCTGCACTGTTGCTACTTTCATACAATCGAACATTAATAGGGGACAAGGAAACACCATATGTTATTTGGTTTCTAAGATAATTTTAATAACCTGTCTGTAGTTATTACTACATCAATATATTTTTGTTCATAGCTGCTAACAAGTACCAAGATGGATTGATTAATTTTTTCTTTCTGTTGTATTATCGCCCTGGTAAAAATTTAACTACACACGGGTGATTTAGCTGTATCAGTTCAAACTCAGTCTATTTTTTGTATAAATCTATTGAATTTTGCAAAATTCCAAACAGATTTTGATTGTTGCACTCCCTTTGAAAATAAGATTTATAAGATTAGGCATGTAGTAAAACTGGTTACCATGTAACTGTAACCTTGGGTGGTGGGCTAAACTGACAAGTGTTAACAAAGCCCATTAAAGATGGTAAGGGAGATAAAAGGAGGAAAAAGGAGGAGTAAATGGTGGCATCATCCCTACACTAATTTTCAAGTAAAAGGCATTGAGACACGGGGGAAGCAAGGATGATGAAGTGATCAGAGATTTTGGTGGCCTCACTAAGCGTTTTTTGATTCATTGTAAGACAAATGGGCTTCCCAGGTGGTGCTAGTGGGAAAAAACCTGCCTGCCAATGCAGGAGATGCAAGAGATGCAGGTTCGATGCCTGGCAGGAAGATCCCCTGGAGAAGGGTATGGCAACCCACTCTAGTATTCTTGCGTGGAGGATTCCATGGATAGAGGAGTCTGCTGGGCTACAGTCAATGGGATCACAGAGAGTCGGCTGTTACGAGGCGACTAACACACACAGACACACAAACACACACACTAAACACACGAATTTACCACAGTGAGTAAACATCTGTCCTGCATCCATGCTAAGTTGCTTCAGCCGTGTCCAATTCTGTGCCACCTCATGGACTATAGCCTGCCAGACTCCACTGTCCATGGGATTCTCCAGGCAACCATACTGGAGTCGTATGCCAGTCCCTGTTCCAGGGGATCCTTGCAACCCAGGGATGGAACCCAGGTTTCCTGCATTGAAGGCGGATTCTTTACTGTCTGAGCCACCTGGGAAGTTACTTCTGTTAACTGTTTCCAAAAGCTTCATATGAATTTTATTTTGGAAATTGGCCTTCATTAGGAAGGTGATGAGGAAGTCATCCAAAGCAGGAAGCTTGTTTTGGTAAACACTCAATGTGTAGGTGGGTCTTTTGACGTATATTGTTATTCTTTTGCATGGAGTGTTCCGGAGTCAAGATGTGCAATGAAAAAGGAAAATATCTAATGTATGGGGCGTATAACATTTGCGGTACCTTCCTTCAGTTTTGCGTTGTGAAGTGTTTTTCACTTTTCAGATCCTTCCTCTCTTATGCCTATTAGGTTTCTTGGGCATTCATAATGAAGACCAGTCATATAGCTTCAGATTTACTGTGTGTGGATGATGCTCAAACTATCCTTACCTTTAAGACCGACGATATCACAAGCACTGGTTCCTCATTCAAGTTCACTGTGTCTCCACAGTTTAGTTTCTTCTGTAGGGCTCTGCATGATTTTATACTGGCTGATTTTCTGAAGATGCCTTCTGTGAACGACCCTTTTTGATTGACAAAGGAAAGCATATCCTATAGGGAAGGAAAGAAAAGAAAACTGTGGGACATTTCATGTCTAGAAGCCCAGAGCACAAGCTTGCTCCTGTTTTGACAGAGCTGTGGTATATGAGGGTACAGTTCTAGAACAGCACCGAAGTCAATTTGAAATTTTTTCTTCAGTGTCTCTAAATATATTTTCGACCCAACAATCGATCTGACTTTCATACACTGAAACATTGTAAACACTCGTGTAATCAGATTTTCCGTTTCAGTGAATTTACTGTGTTAAACGTCTCTGCTTTGAGGCCTTTGTAGATTCACCCTCTCCTTCTTCACCGCTCCTTTCTCTTTATTCCCTATTATAGATGCTCTTCCCTAAGTGTGGAAATCTTTTTGCCATATGCATGCTCCATTTGTTTCTTCCCCTTCCAGGGACTGTCCACCCCATTCAGTCCTGTTTCCTGTATTCCCTCCCCTCAAAATCAGGCTCAATACGTCTCTCCTCCTTCTCCGATGACATTCCTGTCTCATCAGCCTTTCTAGTTCCTTTTCCTGTATTTTCATGTCCTCTGCTGTCTGCAGAGTTAGAGAGACAACAGATATTGGAGCCAGGTTTTTCAAGGAATGTGGAATCTGTTATGCCAGTCATCCACTGTGTGACTTTGGGCATAGCACATACTTGGGTGAGGCTCTTTTGTTTTCATTGATGAAGTGGGGGTGATGATAGTCATGGCTACCCCCTAAATTTTCTGTGAAAGACGCAAGGTCTGGGGTAGTAGCTAGCACGTAGCTAGTATGATGAATTTCTTCATATATACCATAAAATTCCCTGCATCTAGTGTAGTGCTTGGAGAGATAGTGGACAGTGGACAAGAGTTAATGCTTACAGTTCAATACACTAATTTGATATAGCAGAGTCCGAACTCTGTGACTCTCTTTTGACACCTTCTGTCAGGAGCAAATGATTCATCTTTGCCAGAGGATGCGTACTTTATGCTTAAACACTTGAGTTGCAAATCAAATCCCTGTGAGACATTTTGCATCATAAGGGGGAGTAGACTCAGCTGAAGGAGACTTGAGACTCGTGTGGACTTCAAGGGAGGAGACGACGAGACATATGAGGATGAGGTGGACTCTCAGAGATTCTTACACACAGAGTCTGAAGGAAAGCTACGCGGTCAAAATAGCCTGGAGTTAAAACTCGCCTCCAGGACCTCCCCACCATTCTATGCAAAACAAGCACTCTGTCACCCGAAGGAAAAAATGGACATTGGGTTGATTTTGCCCAGCTCCCAGCCTGTCCCAGCCTCTGGCTGATCTCCACAATTCCTTGCCACAGCTGTTTAAGAGATAACTACTCTGAACAACCTTGCAGAAGAACAGGTCCCCTTAAGACTGGAGCTTTCCCACATACGTGCCTCTATATACTTCCTCTTTTCTTGGGTAAGGGCAGCAGCTCACTAATCTGACTGCTGCCCCTTCTCACCTCATAAAGGCGATCTGTAAAGGACTGCTCTCACTCTTTTCCTCAACCTCGCCTTCTCTAACTGCCTTAACTTACAGGGTCCATGTTAACTGGTCTGAGCTGGTATAGATGGGTCTTTGTTGAAATCAGCGGAATGGATGAGAGTATCTTTTCATCTTGTACTTGCCTTCTGACTCTGCAGTACCTAAATCAGATCTTATTCTTTGAAGTAATGTTATGAATCTTATCGGACAAAGCCAGACTTCTTCATTTGG
>NW_027219212.1:0-3572 GCF_027580195.1 Bos mutus
GGCGATACCGCCTGTCATCTGCATAATGCCAGCTGGGCCGACCTGCCTGCTCATCTGCTGATAATCGCAGCTGAGCCGCGCCACCCTGCCTGCTCATCTGCTTGATTCGACAGCTGAGCGCGTGACACCTGCCTGCTCATCTTTGATAATCGCAGCTGAGCCAGCGACACCTGCCTGCTCATCTGCTTGATATCGACACTGAGCCGCTGACCCTGCCTGCTCATCTGCTGATATCGCCAGCTGAGCCGCCGACGCTGCCTGCTCTTCCTGCTGACTGTGTCCAGCTGGCGGCTGACCCTGCCTGCTCATCTGCGATGATCGACAGCTGAGCCTCGCGACCTGCCTGCTCATCTCTTGATAATCACAGCTAGCCTGCGACCTGCCTGCTCATCTGCTGTAACGACAGCTGAGCGCGGACCTGCCTGTCATCTGTGATGTCTCCAGCTGAGCCGCGGAGACCTGCCTGTTCATCTGCTTGATAATCAAAACTGGCGCCGTGACACCTGCCTGCTCATCTGCTTGATATCGTCGGCCGCTGAGCTGCCGTCGCGAGCTGCTGCATGCTCTCTCTGCTTGATATCACTGCCACTGGACGCCAGGCGTACCACCGCTGCCTGCCTCTTCAGCTAGCTGTGCGCCAGCTGAGCCGTGACACCTGCATGCTCATCTGCTGATAATCGAGCTGGACCGCGTGACCCTGCCTGCTCATCTGCTGATTGCCAGCAGGCCGCGGACACCTGCCTGCTCATCTGTGAAATGCCAGCTGAGCCGCGACATCTTTGCCTGCTCATCTGCTTGTTCGCCAGCTGGGCCCGTGACACCTGCCTGCTCATCTGCTTGTGCTAGCCAGCTGAACCCCGCGACCGCCTGCTCATCTGCTTGTGTCTCGCCAGGTGCGCGTGAGCACCTACCTGTTCATCTGATTGTTGCCTTACAAGTTGAGTCCCCTGCGCCTGCGGCTCATCTGCCTGACACTGAAACCCAGCGCAGCTCTCCTGCCTCTATCTGTGATATCGACCAGCTGCCGCCGTGAACCTGCCTGCTCTCTTTTGATATCGCCAGCTGGCCCACGACACCTGCCTGCTCTCTGCTTGAGTGAGAAAGCTGACCCGCACTCTGCCTGCTCATCTGCGATATCGCCAGCTGGCCGCGTCACCTGCCTGCTCTCCTGCTGTGCGCCAGCCGCGCTGAACCTGCCTGCTCATCTGATTGATATCGCAGCTGAGCCAGCGACACCGCCTGCTCATCTTCTTGATAATCGACAGCGCCCGGAACCTGCCTGCTCATCTGCTTGTAATGCAAGCTGAGCGCGGACACCTGCCTGCTCATCTGTGATTGTCCCAGCTGACGCGTGAACCTGCCTGTTCATCTGCTTGATAACAAAGCCGGAGCTGACACCTGCCTGCTCATCTGCTGATATCGCAGCTGGCGCGACACCTGCTGCTCTCTTCTGCTGAATGCCAGCAGAGCCTGCTGACCCTGCTGCTCACTGCTGAATCGCCGCTGGCCTGCTGCGCACCTGCGCTGATCACGCTGACAACCGCCAGCTGCGGCACCTGCCTGTATCCTGCTGACTAATGCTTCAGCTGGCGCGGCGACACCTGCCTGCTCATCCTGTTGTCCCGCTTGACCGCGACACCTGCCTGCTCATCTGCTGATAAGCGCAGCTGAGACCTGCGACCTGCCTGCTATTCTGGACTGTGCCACGAGAGCTGCGTGACACCTGCCTGCTCATCTGTGAATGCCAGCTGACGCCGACACCTGCCTGCTCATCTGTGACTAATCGCCAGCTGAACCTGCGGAACCTGCCTGCTTCTGCGTTGCTCCGCTGTGAGCGCCAGTGACGCGACCTGTTCATCTGCTTGATAATCGCCAGCTGAGCCCCGCGACACCTGCCTGTTCATCTGCTTGATAATCGACAGCTGAGCCGCGCGACACCTTCCTGCTCATCTGCTGGATTGTCTCCATATGAACCGCGCGACGCCTGCCTGTTCATCTGCTTGATAATCGCCAGCTGAGCCCTGCGACACCTGCCTGCTAATCTGCTTGATTGTCCCCAGCTGAGCTGCACGACACCTGCCTGCTCATCTGTTTAATAATCGCCAGCTGAGCCCCGCCACACCTGCCTGTTCATCTGCTTGATATTCGAAAACTGAGCAGCGCGAAACCTGCCTGCTCATCTGCTTGATAATCGCCACCTGAGCCGCGCGACACCGTCCTGCTCATCTGCTTGATTGTCTCCAGCTGAGCCGCGCGAAACCTGCCTGCTCATCTCCTTGATATACGCCAGCTGAACCACGCGACACCTGCCTGCTCATCTATTTGATTGTCTCCAGCTGAGACGCGGGAGACCTGCCTGTTCATCTGCTTGATAATCAATAACTGAGCCGCGTGACACCTGCCTGCTCATCTGCTTGATATCGCCAGCTGAGCCGCGCGACACCTGCCTGCTCTCTGCTGATACTCCAGCTGAGCGGCGGACCTGCCTGCTCATTCTGCTTGACGTGCGCCAGCTGAGCGCGTGACACCTGCTGCTCATCTGTGATAATACGCCAGCTGGGCACTTTGACTTCACTGCTCACTCATCTGCCAGTTATTTCAGCTGGGCCGCTGACACCTGCCTGCTTCTGGTTGATATTGATGACAACTGAGCCATGACACATGCCTGCTCATCTAGCCCGATGTCGACGGCTGGGGCCACGGCACCTGCCTGCTCATCTGCTTGGTAATCGCCAGCTGGGCCCGGCGCGACCTCCTGCCTATCATCTGCGATGTCGCCCAGCTGGGCTACGCGACGCCTGCCTGCTCATCTGCTGATATGAAGCTGACCCGCGACACCTGCCTGCTCATCTGCTTGATATCGCCAGCTGAGCGCATGCGACACTGCCTGCTCATTCTGCTTGATAGTGACCAGCTGAGCGCGCACACCTGCCTGCTCATCTGCTTGATAATCGACAGCTGAGCCTCGGACACCTGCCTGCTCATCTGCTTGATAATCGCCAGCTGAGCTTCGCGCACCTGCCTGCTCATCTGCTTGATAATCGCCAGCTGAGCCGCGCGACACCTGCCTGCTAATTTGCTTGATTGTCGGCAGCTGAGCTGCACGACACCTGCCTGCTCATCTGCTTGGTAATCGCCCGCTGAGCCCCGCGACACCTTCCTGTTCATCTGCTTGATAATCGAAAACTGATCCATGCGACACCTGCCTGCTCATCTGCTTGATATACGCCAGCTGAGCCGCGTGACACCTGCCTGCTCTTCTGCTGACTGTGGCCAGCAGAGCCGCGCGACACCTGCCTGCTAATCTTTTGATAATCCCAGCTGAGCCCGCAACACCTGCCTGTTCATCTGCTTGATAATCGAAACTGAACGCGCGACACCTGCCTGCTTTATCTGTTGATATCGCCAGCTGAGCCCGCGCGACACCTGCCTGCTCTTCTGCTTGATGTCGCCAGCTAGACACAGTGACACTGCCTGCTCATCTTTTTGATAATCACCAGCTGAGTCCCGACACCTGCCTCATCTGCTTGATATCGCCAGCTGAGCCGCGACACCTGCCTGCTCTTCTGTGA